>NC_051270.1:1833250-2105750 GCF_015220745.1 Sebastes umbrosus | reverse complement strand
TAGGAGATAAACATGGTGTCTTGTACTTTCTCTCATAGCTAATGGTTTCTGCACAGTCACTGTTGATGTTTACTGTAACTGCCCTACGAAGACAAAACTACATGTTTAATCAAAATGGACTTTTTGACATCTGTTTTACCATTTATACACATTTTTAAGGGTGAACACATTTTGCACTAGAAACTAGAGAATAGAGGTAAAAACCAAAGTGCAGTGACCGCACTCCGGCTAGTCAAGGCTAGCTGGTGAGATAGCCGTAGCTAAAGCTAATTTACCCACCTTTACTTTGTTTCTTGTGATTGAAAAATCTATTTTTATGGTCCAAAGTTGAGTGTGTTACGTCAAATAGCAGAGTAGCAGGAACTGTTGTGTCTGTAGCGTCTGACTCCAGGAATTCACGTGAGACTACATTTTAAATAATGTATTTAATTAAAAATGATTTAATGAATCATTAGTTCAAATGATTTTATGTATAATTTATGTTTTACAGCTCATATATCTGTTACACAGTCTGGTGAAGAGCTTTCAATATAATTAAACCCTTTTTTCTCAACTTCACTTCCTGTATATCAGAGTTCAATTTCCTATTTCACAAGGAAGCGACATTTCGTTATTCTATTAAAAACTGGTGGAAACTAAGTCCATTTACCAAATATTTCACAGAAGTACACATTTGAGGTACTTGTACTTAACTTGAGTACAGTGTTAACCACTTATAGTGATCAATACGCTTGAGACAGAATTATTCCTATACAAATGCTGTTTAAATAATTCACTCATAGTAATCAAATAGTACACTTATAATGTTCATTTGGGGTTTTTTCATACATTACAATTTTATGAATACATTTGTTTTCAAAGTCTGCTGTGGTTTATTTTCAGGCCTGTTAAAAATGTAGAAATGCACTGAAACCACTGCCAAGCTGTGGCTTAGTAGCCTGTTTACAACATTTACAACAGCACAATACTGTTAAGATTAAGAAAACAATCGGTCATAATAATCATCTGCTTATAGGGAATGAGAATCGCTGAGCTTTCTGGGGCGCGCCGCCATGTTTGGATGGTGCTGCACAGAGCTACGGTAGACTGCCATTATCTGTCACTGGTCTATTCATCTGTCAGTCGATCATCATTGCAAAATGAAACCCTTAACATTAGCCTTCCTTTGTGTTTGACTGTATACTGTATACACTACAATTCAGCTTTTGAATCTTATTCACTGTGCAGTGTTTTGGGTTATTTTTTTGACACATGCACTAAACAGCCAGCGGATGGCACTAGTACCCTTTATCCTCCAAAAAAAGCCGACCGGCTGTCGGTGACATCACATTCCCATTGCTTATAGTGATTAATTTGACCCATACTGATGTTATCACTATAAGAAGCTTCCACTGTATTTCCATTTTATGTTTCTATGTGTTTAACTTTATACTTCTTCTCATGTCAGAGGTAAATATTGTACATTTATCTGACAGCTATAGTTAATTTACAGAGGATGTTTTTCATCCCCTTCCTGTCCAGGTAAACTCAGGTATTTCCAGATGTGTTGATGTTGAGTGTTTGTGATGAACTGAAGGATGAAGTGAAAATCCTCCTTCTGAAGCTAAATAATCTCTTTAAAAAGCCTCTTGGATCAGCTGGAAAACGCATCATCACAAAGCTGAAAACAGCTGAGATACGTGGTTCTCACAGGACTGCGACGCTACGAGCACATGATGATCTTATAGATCATGATGTATTGCTGTAGATTAAAGTAGCCAACAGATATAAAGAAGTTTCAGTAAAATGCTGTGTTTAACCTCTCTGTCTTCTGTCTGCAGGCAGCGTCGTGAAGGTGCTCAGTCAGCCGGGTCAGCGGGTCACTTTGCCGTGTTCATACCACTATGAGGACCACACAAACATCTCTCAGCTGTCCATCCAGTGGAGGAGTCCACACAACGAGCTGCTGTGTCACTACATCAAACACAAAGCGTACCAGAACTGCACCGCGGGCTACGCCATCGCCTACAGCCCCGGCAGCATCGCGCTCACCGTCCAGCGCGTCAACGCGGACGACTTCGGGGCTCACGTTTGTTCTGTCAGCAACGGGCAGGAGTTCTCTGACTACAGCGTGGAGCTGACCAGGATGTCAGGTGAGTCTGACAGGTGTAGGGGCGGGGCATGCGTGTCCATTAAAGAGCATGTGTGAGCTGTGACACTGTGAGGTAACAGGATGTGTTTGTTTCTTTAGAGTCGGTCACTTCAGCACCAGAGAGTGGAGGGAACCAGTCTGGTATGTTTACATGAAGCACACGTCACACGTTATTTCTCCGTTCACACCAAACTTATCAGTGTTAAAGGGATATTTCACCATATTTTACCCATCAAACACACAGCAAGTCAGTGACCTTTTTAGTTGTATCTCTGATTATTTTCCCGCTCAATGTGGCCTCTGTCGTGAATCTCTGCACATTTTCCCTGTAAAGGTCCCATATCATGCTCACTGTCAGGTTCTTACTTGTATTTTATATTTCTACTAGAACATGTTTACATGCTGTAATGTAAAAAAAACTTTATTTCCCTCATACTGTCTGCCTGAGTATACCTGTATCTATCCTCCGTCTGAAACGCTCCGTTTTAGCTCATTGCAACGGAATCACGTTGCTAGGCAACAGTTTGGGTCCATGTTTACTTCCTGTCAGCTGATGTCATTTACATACACTGCACACATTAAGAATGTTTACGTTTAAAACCGTGTAATGGTCTAAATATTGTATAGTTGTGACATCACAAGTGGACAGAAATCCTGACGGCTTGTTTCAAACACACAATTTCTGAATACGGGCTGCTGTGTATTTCTCCGTATATTGAACGTTTCAATACTTTCACAGTATTTATATAGCACTTAAACCTGCTTTATACTAGAACAGACATGACAATCTCACTTTTTACCATATGAGACCTTTAAGTAAATTTTCTTTCATTTTGTGGTGAACTATTCCTTTAAAGGATGCTCTATAATTTTCTCATTGTCAACCAGAGGGCAACATCCAGGTCTTAAAAGTGAAGCCAATGCTGAAGTACCTTAAACCTGCATTCTTTCTAACAGCCAGCAGGAGGCGACTCCTCTGGTTGCTAAAAGAAGTCTGATTGTATAGAAGTCTATGAGAAAATGAGCCTACTTCTCACTTGATTTATTACCTTAGTAAACATTGTAAACATGAGTTTATGGTCTCAATCGCTAGTTTCAAATCTTCTTCAATACAGCATGATGTTCATTTAGTAAATGATGGTCCCATTTAGACTCAGATAGACCATAAAGCAATAGAAAGCTAATGAAAGAATCCCATTGTTTTCTTGTGGAGGGAACCAGGGTGATGCTAACTTCCTGGTTGGCCTACAAAAATATATCATCCCGGGAGCGCTCTATAAGATATATCAGGATACACACACAATACTTGTTAGTAGAAGCAATCATACTCAGGAAGCTTGGCGGAGGTCTGCGCTCTCCGAGTGCCATTCTAGTTAAAGAATAATATGCGTATAAGCATGCATATAAACTGAACATAATGTGAACAAACTAAATAAATGTGTCTTTTGTCTTTCAGGTCCCACCTGGACGCTCATTCTTCTCTACACTTTATTGTTTGTTTGCATGTAGAAGATGAACAATAGAAACATAAAGTATATAGTAGCATACAGTTTTTATTCAGTGAATGTTGATGCAGACGAACACGCTTCAGTCACCTTGAAATATAAAACCTGTAAATCCAAACAGAAGCTGCACGTGTCCTGTACAGAGCTCTAAATAAAACCTGCGATGGTTATGGATGTTGTGTTATATGACTCGAGTGTGTTCATGGTGTTTTACAGAGGATGACACGCTGTACTGTACAGATGCAGCCTCTCACATGTCTGCACATGAGAAGTGCATCATTGTCTCTGCTGTGTGGAGACATCAGGGGAATTCAGAGCTTCCTATTGGCCAGACTGTGTGGATGTCAGCATATTTAAGTGAGTGTGTGTGTGTGTGTGTGTGTTGTGAAAGCCGGACCACCGGCACCTCAGTGACCTGTTTACTGATTTAAAAGACAAACTAAGCTTTAGATTGTTTTTTTTTTTATTGAAATGAAAGAACATGAAATCCTTCATATGAGTCCTGGGTAAATGTTGATATATATTCATACAGTCTATATAAATCATGGTCACTGTCTATCTGTTGATCGTGTTTGGCTGTCAGTTTTCCAACACACTGTCAGCTGTCACTGTTCTGGCCCCGGTAGCATTTCCAGTAAATAGCTGAAGGAATGATTCCTCGAAAGAGTGCAGGAGGCCTCAAGTTACATAACTGAGCTTCCTGTGTCCTGATGCACTCTGCAGATGTCCATCGACCACTGAGCGTGTGTGTGAGGGGGGTGGTGGGCTCAAATAGGGGTCATAAAACGTTTGGAGCCGTTGCAGTGACACTCAGAAATTTTCCATAGCGGTGGCCAGATGGGGCCGCTGAAGATCTTGGGGGTGGCAGCACACCAAAACCAAAAAGCCGTAATGCTGCAAGCACACCAAGAGCAAAGCGAATTGGACCGCCGGTATCATTTGTGTTCATTCGTGTTAGACACGCCGGAGAGGAGAAGGAGCTTGTCTCCAATGATACCAACAACTTTTCTTTCCACCGTTTCGTCCATCAACCATGGAAGAAATAAACCACTGTTACTGCTTTGTACATGTTGGTGAAGTCCCAGATATGTCAGAAAACCAAACGCCTTCGTGTGTGGGTTCATAACGTCACCCGGCGGCGAGCTGTAATCACATACAACGCCATTACACTGACTGTATCTAGCAAGCTACACGTCAGTACTGCGGTATGAACCCAAAATAAACAGACTGTGCTATGATTTAATCGCAATAAACAGATCAAAAGGATGCCGAAATAACGACATAATGATGCTGATTTGTAAAAAGTCTGAATTCTTGCTTTGCCAGGTCTGTTAGGAAGACGACAAGCAAACGACTTTTAAAATGCTTGTTTTCTATATGGAGTTTGGATGGATCAGTGCCAGGCTACGCAGCTGCTCCATCAACACTCAGCTCGACTTGAAATATTTCAACTCCCGCAAATATGCAAATGATTTGCCTCTTTGCATTGACTTTGTATGTAATAGCGCCACCCGCTGGTCACCCCTTGGCGGTGTCACAGACCTTGTGAGATGATGTTCAGTGATGGATCTCAGAGCCTGTGGTTGTCTGTCATCATCTGTAAACCCGAAACTAAACTATGTGGAATTCCAGTTTATAGAAAATATTTGTAGTTTGAGTATAATTTTAGTTTGAGTATGAATTTCAGCGCCACTTTTACAGCTGAAAACATGTTTAACTTCGGTGTTTCACACTCTGCTTCGACTCTGTAACCAAACCATTGGTATCATTTTTGCACAAATTTTGTACAACAATCTTTTCTGCATATTCACAAATTTTCATGCACAGTTCCTTCATGTTTATAAAAAGTGGTAACCACAGGCTTTCAAATCATTTAATTATAACTTGAATACACAGTTCATCTATTACTGCTTGACACCCTGAAGTAGCTACTAAAAACATAAACGCATGTCAAATGACATTCAGAAATCATTTTAACGCCTGTAGTTTCTCTATTACCTTTTGAAAAGAAGAGCTCTGTAGATGTACAAAACATTTAAGAATCTGAAACAAAGACTGTCTGGTTGTGGCTTCTCTCATACACTTGGCTCTTGAAAATTAAAGCCCACCACTGAAATTCCCCTTTAAATCCTTCCATCAAAATTACAGAGTTAAACTTTGCTAATATATTCTGTAAATGTTGTTTTTATGGTAAAAAAAGACACATACTCGCTTAATATCAACGATGACATCATGTATATTTTATAGTTTGTTTTCTATGTAAACAAATGCAAATCCATTTCAAGGGCTTCAGGCTGTAATACTGACATGTTCCTCTTGATGGCGATGTGATCACAACCTGCTGCAGCAAACAGTCATCTGCTGTGAGACTGAAGGAGTCACACAATGACAAAACAAACATTTAAGAGGAGGACGATGCCGTATATCAGCTGATTTGGGTTAGAGGTTACAAAGCAAGCAAATCATCCTGTGGATGTTGACGAGATATTGCTGCAACTGAGTCTTAAAAAGACTCAACCACAGTCCTCCAACATTTCCAGTCAAGTATACCTTTATGCTATTCTTATTGTCAACAAATTCCACGAAAAAAAATTCCATGGAAAGACCAAAACCAAAAATGTGTTGATCTTTAAAAAACGTCTCACAGATATGATATAGTTTCATTCTTTAAAAAGGTCTCAGTAGTTTCCTCAAACAGCTGCTCACTGTAGTTTTTTATCAAACAAACAAGAGGAAATTGTGCATTTGTTGGGGACTATTTCAGCAGAATTAAGAATTAATAATTTTTAATCGTCTTAAAAATGAAATTAATTTGAGATACCATACAGAAATCTGTTGATACTTTGTCAGTAGAATCTAGATGCTTTTCACTGCAACAACATTATGAAACTACGGAGGTATTTAAAGTGAATATGACAACATCATAAACTTATTTTTTCCCCAGAGTAAAAACTAAGTGAGCAACAAAGTGGTTTCTTAAAGTTGGAGGACTGACTTATTTTTAAGAATCTTGGTCAACCTCCAAAAACTCTGGAATCTACATTTCCCATAATGCAACAGTTTAGTGTCTTTTGTTAGACTATCCCTGTTGCGTAAATGTCCTCAAAACATACTCAAGATTGTACTTAAAGGGCGGGTCCATTATTTTATTATTTTTTATAAGGTTTTTATATCATTCTGTATCATGGTTATTGTCAATACTGCTAAATCGCGACACCCCTACAACGTACTGCTGTGGACGCCACGTTAGTTTGAATCCGAAAGTCCCACAATAACACAAACAAACTAACGATATCGAGGCAGCGGTAGACCAGCAACCCCTGTGTTCTATGAGGTCAAATTACGTTTTTTGTGAATGGAGTCTGGTGGCTTTGAAGACAGCATAGATAACCGCTTCAGTTCCCCGTAAGAAAGGGCTGTCTGACGGCGAAGCAAAATGTTGAAAATATTCTAAATATAGCGAACACTTAATCTGATGATATTGATGACAAGTACAAGTACTTACATTTGGGTACTCTTCGATACCGAGAACCGATACGAGTACTTCTCTGTGCCAAAAGACCCTAGTTAACAACCAGCTGGAGGGTGTGAGCGACACACGGCAGGCTGGGGAATCCCGCATACGAGGCGGTGCGCCGCGACTGGCTCTAGGTCGGTTTGGAAAGGCCCTTATTTAAATCATTAGGTCCTAAAGTGGAGTTGTTAAAGGAAACGCTACTGCGCCTGCTCCATGGGCCCAATGGATGCGGAAGATTGCCGGATGATCCGGGTACTTTTCCAGTCGGAAGTCGAGCCATTTTGTCTTCATGCGCCACTGAGCAACTCTCATAGGAATGAACGGAAGCCCGCCTATAACGATGTATCCAGTTCTCTTTATACATTCATGGTTTTAAAACAAAAATGTGGATGTAGTCTCTGTTACTTTCCACCACTGACGTCATGTGTAAAATCAGAGGATTGCCCCTTTAACAACATGTTTTTTTCTTCTTATCACTCAAGATATAAAAACAGCAACAAGTTTAAACAACATTTTTACCAGCTGGTTAAGTGGCAGCAGAAACAGCAGCAGCTTCTAAAGAGAAGTGTGAGGACGTTTGTGGTACTTGGATTATTTTAACACTTCTAGTGTTACATATGTGAGAATAGTCGACAATCAAAACAGATGACAAGAACGGTGCCGCTGGACAAAGTTACAGCTGCTGTCACGCCGTGACAAGTCGTGTCTGTTTAATGGAGCTCTGGATCAAGTCTGTTTGTTCCATTTTATCTGCGTCTGCAAAACCCACATTGTCGGCTCGGCCCAGAACGCACGATAAACGGCCTGATGTCAGCAGCGGGATGTGAGGTTTCCTGAGGACGACTTGGACGCCTGCCAGCGCTGTGAATGAAACCTCATGTTATATATACTGTGTGTCTGTGTGGGCCACGTGAGCGGCTCAAACCTATGCGCACAGCTGGCCGCGTGTTTTAGGTCAAATAAGGCGAACGGTTTCCCTCCCGGAGTCACATTTTGTTTTCCTGTGAAAAGTTGAAGTGAGATTAAGGGATCTATTTTTTCGTTGAGTGCTCTGTGATTTACGGCAGAAGCCTCATGTGACCTTTTGTCGGGCTGGATGGTGTAAAGTTTCACCTCTCGTACTTTATACTTCGTCTTCAATACATTTCAGATGTATTCATTTCAGACTCCACTACATTTATTTGACAGCTGCAGTTAGAAAACATAAAATATAATGCATTGTGATAGATTAAAACAACCAAACAGCACAGTGTGGTAAAGTCAAAGTTGGTTACACCATATGGAAGCCCTTTCACGCCGCAGTAAATTTATGTCATAATAAAAAGATAATATCTCTTGATGACCACTTTTAATCTCATAATTATGAGATATTGTGGTTTAAGGCTGGCCCACACTAAAAGATTTTTCAAATCTTAACAGATGTGTAAAATGTGAGAGAGCCCGCACATAACGACGTGTTCTGTTCAATTTAACAGTTTTGTTCCTATAGTATGTGGAGAGCACAACACACACTAACAGATTCATTCATGAACAACAAGAGTCCGACTTAAAAAATGTTAAATCTCACAAAATCTCTCGCGATCAAACGTGACTTTAGTGTAAACAAACATGGCGGATGATGGGCAGGAAGAATTAGTGATGTTAGTTTTTACTTTGTACTGAAATTTCACGAAGGATGGATGGATGAAGTGATGGAGACACGTTAAATAGATACTTGTTGTTGCCGCAAATCAACAAGTTGGTCCTCTATTTCTGATATTTCTTCTACTACTTTATGCGTCGTGTTTATTAGCATTATCTCATGCGGTAGCCGTGGCCGCCATGACAGCGGTGGTTGTCCCTACGTGGAGTAGAAAAAACATTAGCTTAACATATAACGCAAGCTAGCTCTTATCTGATTAACTAAGTTACGTATGCAAACGTTTTGATAATGTGAAAACATTTTTAAAGGAAGATGTAATATGACAGTACGACTGTTTAATAATTACCTAATAATTGATTGAATCCCACCATATCGAAGGACAGACCGATGATCAATGAACCGGAAGCAGTAACGTTAACGTATATAAGTTTTTCACCAAACGTTTTTGGAAAAGAAAAAAAAAATCATAACGTTAACTTAAAGTCACTCCGCATGGATCATAAACCCTTGAATATAAAACTGTTCATTGAAATCGGTTGAGAAATGTAGACGTTATTGTGCTTTTTATCCTGAAAAACGGCAGCTCCCCATTCACTTGTATGTGTTTAGAGGCCAGTCTTGCCCTGTCCAATATGGCGTCCACGTTGACGTACGATCCAGGAGTCAATGCGGCGTAAATGTACAGTATATACTGTATGTCTATGGTCCAACCAGCGGGTTGGTGGCCAACGGCAGCACTGTAAAGATAAATTTAGGGCGTATAAATCTTTGGATGCCTATAATTAACTATCCTTCAGTAAAGTCAGTCAAAAAGAGAGTCAGAGATGGAGAGAAAGGGTTGCTAATAGTTTAGCCTTCTGCTAACCACAGCCAATGACTCACGGCTGCGGTTAACAGAAGGCTAAACTATTAGCAACATTTACTCTCCGTCTCTGAAACGTTTCTCCGATATTGTAGCTCACTAGAGCCTCAAATCATAGTTTATCATCTCAAATGATTGTGATGTCTGGATTCTGGCACCCAACAACACAACAACATGACATTTTAGATGTGTTACTTTAGCCCACTGCTAGAGTTAGCCTCCAGTCTTTCCTTTGTTTAGCCTCCATCTAACACTGCGACGTCATCATGACGTCAACACAAAAAGGGTCTATTGCTCCAGTAAAGCACCACAAAGGTAAAGCATTAATAAGCACTATAACGTCTACATTTCTCAACCGATTTCAATAAGTCCCTTTATATTCAAGGGTTTATGATCCACGGGGAGTGACGTTAAGTTAACGTTACGATTTTTTTTTCTTTTCCCAAAACTTTTGGTGAAAAACTGTTAAATACGTTAACGTTACTGCTTCCGGTTCATGGATCACCGGTCTGTGCTTCGATATGGTGGGATGCAAACAATTATTAGGTCATTATTAAACAGTCAATATTACATCTTCCTTTAAGAATTTTTCACATTATCAAAACGTTTGGATACGTAACTTAGTTAATCAGAAAAGAGCTAGCCTGCGTTTATTCTAGTTAAGCTAAAGTTTTTTCTACTCCACGTAGGGACAACCACAGCTGTCATGGCGGCTGCGGCTAATGCATGAGCTAATGCATGAGCTAATGCTAAACGCGACGCATCAAGTAGTAGTAGTATGGATCTCAGAAATGGAGGACCAACTTGTTGATTTGCGGCAACAACAAATGTACTTAGTTACTTTTTACCACTAATAACAGGGAATCTATTAGAGTCTGTTTTCTCTGTTCATGTTCCGGCCGGAGCTCCAGCTCATTAATTATACCGTACTAAGACGGTTTGTTTTTTAACACTGATAATCAGCATGTTTCACAGGATTCAGTGTCTCTTTTTATCAGAAGTGATAACGTGTTACTGAGCAGCTTCACAGCACAGCGTGTACCTCCATGTTTCCCCTCATTTATCGTGTTCTTGTTGTTTTTAACCTGAAGCTCGTCCCAAGTGTCACCGTTGTACTTGCCAGATTTCACCATGAATTAGTCAGACAAGTGACTAATTTAGAAGGCGATTAATAATGAGCCGCCTTAGTTAATCATCTTTCTTCTGTCATCATGATGAACTACAGCGTATCAGCTGTCTTGAAGAAATATCATCAAAATCTACGTGATTTATTTAAATAAAAACAGATAAAAGTGATAGATAATTCAGCTTGGAGTTCAGTAATAAAATCCAGTCAGAAGAGGGGGGCGTACTGTGTAGCTGAGGACACCAAGGTCATGTCCTCAGTGTTGAATCTGAGAATTTGAGACGGGGGTTGGGTGGGGTAAACAGCCAGAGACATTGAAACAATTACAGTCGTATTTATAGCGGTAGTGTCGGATCAGAAAACATTTCTATGTGTCGTTCTGGAGGGCAGTTACAAGAACATATATTCTGTTGTTTAAGTGACTTCTATGGCATTTGTTGAGAATAAGAAAGTGAATGAAACTGTATCTTCACTACACTAAACCAGATGTTGTAGCATGAAAGGAATGTATGTGTGTGCCTGAATCACTGTAGCATATCTTAAACATGACGTCTTTTTATGGCCACATGTAAATAAAAGTTGCGTGCAGCTGCAACACGTACTGTGTTGTCATTACACTTGTATTTCCACGTCTATCCATCATATAGATATCTCCAACATTGCTGCAGGGAGTTATTTGTGCAGAGGGGAAAAAACCCAACAAAACAAAGCGAGCCTCGACTCGTGTCCGTTTGTTACTATGGTGAAAGGAGGTGGAGAGGAGCAGGGAGGGCAGAGCGCTCAAGGACACTTCATATTTAGTCTGAGCTGGCCGAGCATCCAGCACAACAAACTGGTGCAAAGGTTCTGGGAAAAGAAAAAACAACCAACACACTGGCAGACGCTTCCAGCTGCTGAAACTCCTGCAAGTTTTAACCCCAATTAAAGAATGTAAATTCTCTCCCTGTGAGTTAAAAACTTTAGTCAACCAATTAATCCTCAAAGTGATTAATCAAGAAAAAATGCCAAATGTTCACCGGCTCTATTTCCTGTTCATTGCGTCTTGTGGATTTGTGTCAATAATTTCTGACATTTCACAGTATAGACTAAGCAATTAATCAGTTTATTAAAACAAAAATCAATGAGAATACTTGCGCTGTTAGCACCGTTAGCTGCAAGCTGCCGGCTCAGCCGTCGCCAAGTTGAGAGCCGCGCGGAGGCAATAGAAATGCTCCCAATGCCGCATTTAGCACCTTTAAACCATTGCAGAAGAAAAGGACACAATGAGTTGATGTAACTAACACAGTAGTAAACAATGTAGAAAAATTAGGCAGCGCTGATCAAATATGAATCAATATTCTCTTACTGTAATGCCTATTTCGTATTCATATTTAATGCCTAAAACAAAGATAATTAGTTGGTTATCGGATAATGATTTCCAGCACCGTAAATCCCTCACAGTATCTTTACACTTGGTTTTTCAGTCTGGCTGACCTTTCAACCGGATGTTGTGACGTTCTTGGTCAGAAGGAATGAAACAGTAAAACACTCCGTGGGACAGATGGTAAAGCTCTGGTAGTCCTGCACTAAAATGATGAACTTCTCCTCCATTTTTATCGCAGACTGATATTTACAGAAGAAAGAAAAGATATCAGACCGCTGTGATTGGTTGTTCATCGTCACATGACATGCGATGCACTCTGCAGACAGTTCTCCAAAAGTTGAACTGTGTTCATCTCAAGTCACAGCCGTTGTGCCCTGAACAAAAGGCGCTTGTAACGCATCACGAGAGCGTCGTTCCCACGCAGAGGAACCAGATTTTTTTGATTTGCTCAAAGTTACCAACTGAAGCTTTAATGTGACTCATGGAAAATAGCCGATAATTTCCCTTATCAGGACGTCGTTATAATGACATCATGATGATGTGACTCTTAACAGCTGATCCTGATCTGGTCTAAAGACTATTTTTAGCTCTTTTATGATGCAGAAGCAACAATTACATCACCAGAAGAACAGTGTGTCTTCTTCTCCTATCTCATCCAACACATTTCCTGTTGAGGCTCTGACGTCATGTTCTCTCCCACTAGCTAGTAATAGTACAAGTACAAGTATTATAT
The DNA here is from genome assembly GCF_015220745.1 of Sebastes umbrosus. Classification (NCBI taxonomy): domain Eukaryota; kingdom Metazoa; phylum Chordata; class Actinopteri; order Perciformes; family Sebastidae; genus Sebastes; species Sebastes umbrosus. Next base: position 2,092,871 of record NC_051270.1, on the reverse strand, counting down.
AATAGTATTAGCAGGATTTGATAGTAGTTTCAGTAGTAGAACATGATTCCTTCTATTGTTTTGGAAAGAGGCCCGTTGTGTTAAACTCTGCAGTCTTTTATCGAACAGTCTTCACACAAAAAGCCCATAAATGTCGGCAGCCGGGCAGCGAGCAAACATTAATCACTGCATCATCCACAATTTTCCAGGAATTGTCGTAAAGCTTCGATTTATGGCTACGAGAGAAGTCAAGAGCGTCACCAGAGTTGATATATGTGGCGTCAGAAGCTGCACGCCGCCCACAATGACACATCCTAAATGACCTGAGCTTTGTTCTCCAGATGGCGAGTTAGTTTTATTGTTTTAGGGTTTAGAAGAGGAACAAATCTGTTGAAGGTTTGATGTGATGTGTTGACATAGATGTGATCGATGGAAATCTCACCATTACCTGAAGTAGATGTTGTTTCTAAAGGTGTGAAATGATTCAGACTGTTCACCTGCTGTTGAAGTCAGTAAATTCTGTTCAACCTGAAGCCACACTTGTTTAACCTCATTCCGGATCTCTTAAGTCATGTCTGGTGTTGTGCTCATAGAGGACTGTTTTCTGTTGAAAAAACAACTGAGCCAATGAGAGAGTTGTAGACGGGATTAAGAATTCAGACGTCATCTTCCTGTGCCACAGACAGAGACGAGATTTACCACCTCGCGGATGTCTGCCGCCGCCAACCAGTCAAGTTGCAGTTTACATCCATGCCCGTCTAAAATATCGTCATTTGTCATAATTTGATCCTGTTAGACATTTGTGTGAAATTGTCATAATTAGAATATGAATTCTTGAGTTGTGGCCAAAAACGTGTTTTGACCTTTGATCACCAAATTCTAATCTGTGCCAGATGTATGTGATAAAAAAGGACAGACTACAACAGCACTCTAATTTGACTTTATTAATATTGCCACCCATCAAACTGGAGTGCTGTTGAAGTCTTTCCTGTTTTATCATCTACATTAAAGGTGCAGTGTGTAGGATTTAGCGGCATCTTGCGGCAGGCTTGTAGACTGCAACCAACTGAAGGTTGTCCGTGTGCCAAGCGTCGCTAGGTAGGTAGTAGCTACTCTTCGGTGTTGAGCGGGTAGCGTACATTTTTTTGTCTGGGTTTGATCAGCTGCTTACTTTGACAAGAAATGATGCTGATGAGAGCTGTAAGAGTCAACCAAAACAGTAAATTTGGGGCCAGAAAACCAAAACAGTGAGCTGTTAAAGATGTTAAAATTAGGCCTGTCAATCGATTAGAATATTTAATTGCTATTAATTGCAAATTAATCACACATTTTTTATCTGTTCTAAATGTACCTTAAAGGCAGATTTGTCAAGTATTTAATACTCTTATCAACATGGGAGTGGGCAAATATGCTGCTTTATGCAAATGTATGTATATATTTATTATTGGAAATCAATTAACAACACAAAACAATGACAGATATAACATGGCAAACTGCAGCCCAACAGGCAACAACAGCTGTCCGTGTGTCAGTGTGCTGACTTGACTATGACTTGCCCCAAACTGCATGTGATTATCTGATTATGAGGCTCTTTAAACCATCACTTATCTATTCTCACCGTGTGCACTCGTCAGGCTGCAGCTGAAAGCATTAACAGAGTCCTGACTGGAGACACACTTTATGTTCACCGTGTCCTTGAGTTCTCACAGTCTGTCCGCTGCTCATTCAGATGCAGATGGAATACATTTATCTTTCAGCAGTTTGCTTTTCTTCGACCTAAAGCCGAGCCGTAAATCAGGCTCAAGGTTACAGAAATACTGCATATAAAGTAGCTGCTTCCCATAAGGTGAATAATACATTCTGTAGTGAGAAACACGACTGCACCGTTATTAACATGAACACAGGTGATGTCAGTCTGATGAAGTTAAACTAATAAAAATGTTTGTATGTAGAGTTTGCCTTTCTTAATGGCCATTTCATTTCATTATAAATGTCATTTATATTTATTATAGACAGAAAAAGGTTAAGAAACGTGTGGTAATTTGTAAATAATAGTAAGAATCCACAATTAAAACCCCTGTACTTTATTCATTCATGGAGCTCTGCAAATCATTGCATGTTCTACAACACTGTCCTGCACATATTTGCAATATTTGCACTATTTGTTAACCATATCTGTTTATATCATGTTTATTTTTGTTTATAGCTTATTTTGTATATTGTGTATTGGTAGAATTTCATTTTTTTTTTTTTATTCTTATTTTTATTCTAACGTTTTTATCTATTCTTTTGTTATTATACTGTTTGACTTGCACCAACATAACCAAAGCAAATTCCTAGTGTATATCTCTTACACCTGGCAATAAACACAATTCTGATTCTGATGTTTCAGAATAAAAGCCTTGTGTTAACAAATGAAGGAATTCTGTCCACAGAAAAAAAAACACTTGAGGGCTTTTATTTTGAAATGTGGGTGCTATGCTTCCATGATGGCGCCATCGGTAGGGGTGGCGTTATCACCTGTAACTCGCCATATGAGAGCAATGCAGAGCTTTACATAGACAATAATTGTTGATGATATATTAATGCTGTGGATATCATGTAGAGCACCATGTGATGATGTTGCACACAGAGAGAGAATCAGATCACATGAAACCAGCTGATTTTAATGCCTCAGTTTTCTCATTCATATTTAAAATACGTGTTGTTAAAGAGCTGATTTTAGGCATATAAAAAGTTTAACTTTAGACTTTAGAGTCTAACTTGCTGTAAAGAAGTGAGCACCTTCTGGCCAACCCCCAAATTATGCAACCAGACATTATTAAGATCATGTTAGAGAGAGAGAGAGAGAGAGAGAGAGAGAGAGAGAGAGAGAGAGAGAGAGAGAGAGAGCAGAGTTACATAACTGTTGAAATATATCTGGAGTCACATGTTCAGAGTAAAGGCCTGCAGTCACACACACACACACACACACACACACACACACACAGTGAAGATTGCCGTGTGATTCTGAGCCATGTGAAGAAGTCTTTGACCAGCAGGAGAGAGGCGGAGACATGACATAATACTATTACTGCTGCAGTACTGCTACTCCCACTGTTACAGTTACTACTGTAAGTCACTACTGCGCTACATGTTGGTGAGGAAAAACTGTCATGGCCATTTTTCAAAGGGGTCCCTTGACCTCTGACCTCCAGATATGTGAATGTAAATGGGTTCTATGGGTACCCACGAGTCTCCCCTTTACAGACATGCCCACTTTATGATAATCACATGCAGTTTTGGGGGCAAGTCATAGTCACACGGTCTGTTGGAAACTTGCTAAAGTTACACAGACTACGTGTGCGGCGGCAAGCACGAAGCCTCCGGCAATGCTAGAGCTGCTAACGTAGCACAAATACACACACTGTTGAACACTCGCTAAAGTTACGCCGGGCAAACACACAGCTGACAACCTGCTAAACTAAACTAAATGTGCGGTGGAGACTTTTACTGGGGAAGTGGCTGCATGTCCGTGACACTACACGCAGCATCGTAGCTGCTGAGTTAACACTCCCGGACGGTGAACTGGGGACTCCCGTCAATGAATATCTGTTGTGCTCCTGCAGCTGGCGCAGCGCTGCATGCGAGGCACAAATCTTGTCGGTAAACGGTTAATAATCGGTTAACAAGGGTTGGTTATCGGTTAAGAAAATGAACTACTACTAACTACTAACTCCTACTATTACACTACTCCTAACTACTACTATTGCTGCTACTATTGTACTACTGCTGCCACCTGCTACCCTTACAGCTTGTACTCTTACCTCATAAATATACAGAGGTTTTTACCCATCAGCAGATTCACAGTATCATATAAAACGTTTATCAGTGTACAAACTTAAACCTTGTTAGATTCATCATACAGGTACATACATGAGATTTGACCTCTGCATTTAACCCATCCTTAGGAGCAGAGGGCAGCTGTGAAGGAGCCGGGGATCGAACTGCCAACCTTGTGAGCTACAGCCGACCCCCCCCACTCCATCCTGGTAAATGATGAGTTTATAATGAGGCTGACACAGTAATAAAACAAATATGAAACTGAGTGACAGACTGGTCCAGGTTCAGATCTAGTTCAGTCTGTCCTGATCTCTTTTGTAGACTGTGTTCATTCTCTGATAGTCCGCTCAGTCTCACACGTCCCGTTGACCAAACAGCTTGTGACTCATCGATGTCGTTTCTATTAAAAGATTTTACAAGACAAACCCAAAAAATGCAGACTGGAAAAAAAACACAAAGCTGCTGTTTGGTCCCTGAAAAGTCGACAGATGCTGTTGGAGGTGTTCACCTCACAGTTAATTAAAGTAGTCTTTTAGTATTTGATTTAGTAGCTCAAACTTCACCTCTAGACGTTAGCTGTGTCCCAAATACACACCGTATACTAAGAATACATTATGTACTATTCATAGCATACTGTTTGGCACTTTTTATACAAAAGAATAATTTACTTTACAGTTTTGGACCAACAGATAAACATATGAAGTGTGCTGCTGATGGAGGTCAGAGCTGTTTTGGGAAAGTTAATTTCAAACTTAGAAACTTGACACCGGTGGTGGAGGAGGAAGTATTCAGATCCTTTACTTAAAGGGACTATTTGTAACTTTCACAAATGCTTGTTAACAGCATGTGTGGTTGGCCCTCACTTTCATTGTGCCACGAGGTTTTGCTTGCACCCTCTGACTCGCGCGTTCGTTAGACTCCTTGGTCCGTGTCTCAAGACGGATCGGGTGGGTTGCCGACATCGCCACAGACCCCTATCGCCTTTTACGTAGGCCGAGCATCACACACACACTCACTAACATATGGTATGTTTGTGTGTTTGCACTTCAGGGTTAAGCTCCCACACGACTTCACTTAGTGCGCATCATTAGAGCTGACAGAGCATCGATCACCGGCTTTTCATCTCCCAGACGCTGCAGGAGGGCTGCAGCTCAAATCCCTTTTAATTACGGATGAATGGGATTATGTGGTTGGAGACACACACACACACAAACACACACACACACACACACACACACACACACACTCAAAGGCCGTCTCATACTGAGATTAGAGTCGGACCGATATATCAGCTTGCTGATGTGTCAGGACTTTCATTAAATATCAGGTACCAGCTGGTCTTGGCCTTTCACCCCGAGGATGTTGCGTCTGATCGGTCTGTAGTCTGTAAAATGTGACAAGAAATGTTTTATGTTCTTTCACCATGTTGAGAGCCATGTGGAGGCAATAGATATGCTCTGAATCTCGTATCGAGCACCTTTAAATATCGGAAAAAGACATGTTCCCGTACAGGCTGTTCTCTACACCGTTCATAGCTATACCTATGAAAAGTAAATGCACTGTAATTCATATATATCCCACAAAATTTATTATATGTAATCCACGTAATTGTGAACAGGAAGAATAAAGGGTGGTGAACGCTGCGTAGGGACTTTCACCCAGGAGACCGGCGTTGGTGTCCCGTGTGAAACCAGAAGTCAACGTTGACTTATTTTTCACGTAACTTCTGTACTTAAGTTACCTAAAGTGGTGCCTAAACCTAACTAAGTAGTTTTGTTACCTAGACCTAACCAAATTGATCTTTTCTAAGTAGTTTTGTTGCCTTAACCTAACCAAGTCGTTTGGTTGCTTAAACCTAACCAAGTAGTTTTGTTGCCTAAACTTAACCAAGTCAATTTTTTTCCTAAACCTAACCAAGTAGTTTTGTTGCCTAAACCTCACCAAGTCGATCTTTTCCTAAACCTAACCAAGTAGTTTTGTTGCTTAATCCTAACTAAGTAGTTTTGTTGCCTTAACCTAACCAAGGCAATCTTTCTTAAACCTAAATAAGTAGTTTTGTTGCCTAAACTTAACTAAGAAGTTTTGTTGTCTAAACCTCACTGAGTTGATCTTTTCCTAAACCTAACAAAGTAGTTTTGTTGCCTAAACTTAACTAAGACGTTTTGTTGTCTAAACCTCACTAAGTTGATCTTTTCCTTAAACCTAACCAAGTAGTTTTGTTGTCTAAACCTCACTAAGTTGATCTTTTCCTTAAACCTAACAAAGTAGTTTTGTTGCCTAAACTTAACTAAGACGTTTTGTTATCTAACCCTAACCAAGTCGATCTTTTCCTAATCTTAACTAAGTAGTTTTGTTGCCTAAACGTAATCAAGTTGATCTTTTTTTTCGTAGGAAAACGCACGAAAAATGAGGAATAACTATTCGTAAGATATCATAAGAACCGTTGTATGAATCATACAAAGTTATCATTTCAAATGTCACATAACCACTTGTGTGTTTCATATATGATGAATTAACATGCTTTTTGTAAGTAATATAGCTGTATTGGTTGAACTACCAGAATCAGTGCACTTTACTTTGTAGGGAAATGTGTATCACTGCCCCGTCATCCACAACAACACCAACCGCAATCGACTTTATGAATAACAGTCAACAGTGAAAAATCCATACAGCTGTATTTTTCTCTGACTCATCAGATGACTCAGCTGCACTAAGTATCCACTACTAGCACAAAAGCTATGACTAACACACGGATAAAAGCCTTCAAAACTCCTCCTGGCATTACATGTTTTTACTTCCCTCAACATAACACACAGTAGAGAGTCCACTGTCTGAGCATCATAAAGATTAAACACACAACAAGTGAATATAAGTGCCCAGACCACCAAAATCCAACCCATCTCTGCAAAAAAAAAAAAAATGTAAATGAATCCATTGTTTATTATGCTTCAGTGAATAGCTGAATGTAAAGGGGCCATTGTTGGAAAATATGTGCAAAGGGGTTCAAGATTTCCTTTCTTCCCTTCTCATCCAGTATAATGTTATCACTAACAGGATATGACACACTTGAACAATTGTGGTTTCGGTGGTCTAAAGCTGAGTGGAAGTGCAAGTCATTGCCAGGCGGCAGAAAGGAGCAGGCTATGTAGTGGGACAACTGATAGGAGTGAAATGAGTGTAGATAGGAGGCGAGAGGGCAGGAGGCCACCAGAGAGAAGAGGATTTAACACAAAGCTCTGTTAACTCCAGGGGATCGAATTCATGTCAGCGGGCTCCTACTGAAGCTGTCAGGACTTCTTCTCCTGGGTTGTTGACCCTAAACAAATCTTTATTTAGTCTGCATGTGGTTGTTACTGTGAGATAAACAAATCAATGCTGCCATGTGGGAACGTCTGAAGTTATATCACAGCTTAATGATTTAAGTACTTCTCTATAAGCTCCGGGAGAAGTTGACACAAGGTCAGTCAAATACATTTCTCCTGATGGGGACAGAGTTAAGGTCTGCAGAACAGAAAAAATTAGTTTCAAAGTTCATTCTTGACAGCAGCTGACAAAACAATCTCACCTCAAGGTCCATTATTAAGTAGATAATCTGGATGTTTTTCGATCATATCGCACGATCTTCATTAGCAGGTGATGATCAGAAACATAGTTGTACTATATAAAATAGTTTACAGTATGTTCTGTGTTACACTACGAGACTAAAGATATAATCGGTAGGTTGTCCTCAACATTTAACAGTGGCCTGCTTCACAAATTTGGCATAAAAGTCCACTTGGACTGAAGCATGAACTGATGACATTTTGGCGGTCAAAGGTCACTGTGACCTCACAAAACACGTTTTTTTTTGGGCCATAACTCAAGAATTCATATGCTAATTATGACATGTTCACACATGTCTAACAGGATAAAATGACGTAGTGATGAAAATTTGGACAGACATGGATGTAAACTGCAACTTGACTGGTTGGCGGAGGAATACAACCACGAGGAGGTAATTCTAGTTTTCACCTTGTGAGTCTGTAGCCCCTTTCACACAGAGATTCCACAATACTGCCATGAAGAAGACAATGTTGTATGTGTTCAAAATGTACCTTAAAGGGACATTTGTCAAGTATTTAATACTCTTATCAACATGGGAGTGGACAAATATGCTGTTTTATGCAAATATATGTATATATTTATTACTGGAAATCAATTAACAACACAAAACAATGACAGATATTGATCCAGAAACCCTCACAGGTACTGCATTTAGCATAAAACAATATGCTCAAATCATAACATGGCAAACTGCAGCCCAACAGGCAACAACAGCTGTCAGTGTGTCAGTGTGCTGACTTGACTATGACTTGCCCCCAAACTGCATGTGATTATCATAAAGTGGGCATGTCTGTAAAGGGGAGACTCGTGGGTACCCATCGAACCCATTTACATTCACATATCTGGAGGTCAGAGGTCAAGGGACCCCTTTGAAAATGGCCATGTCAGTTTTTCCTCGCCAAAATTTAGCGTAAGTTTGGAGCGTTATTTAACCTCCTTCTCGACAAGCTAGTATGACATAGTTGGTACCGATGGATTCATTAGTTTCATATGATGTCAGTATCTTCACTCTAGCTTTAAAACTGAGCCTGCTACAACTTAAAAATCACAAGTTGTGTTAATGCGTTAAAGAAATTAGTGGCGTTAAAACAAATTGGCGTTAATGTGCTATTATCACGTTAACTTTGACAGCTCTAGCAGGAACATACTTTGAATTGAGAGCATTTATACGCATCATTTACAGTTGATTTGCTGGTGAGTCACGGTGCATTTCAGCTGAACTGGTTTGTCCAAGTATTGATTAGATGGTTTCAACATTACTGCAGCTCTCTCTCGCATTTATTAGCTACAGACCATTTGGGCTGTGACACAATTGGCAGCGAAGCCACGAACAGGAAATGGGTCATATCTCTGCAACTCTCACCATTCAGGTTATAAATTGCTCAGTGGGCAGATGATTTCTAGTTGTACTGGTGCAACGATCAAACAATGAGTCCTGGCAGAGACACCGGTGATGCCTTCAGTCCTACAAGTAGTCACCTCCCCAGATTTGGAGGTCCAATGTTGAAACACCTAATGTGGGTTATTTGTGCAGTTTTTTTTTATTTGGCATCCTTTTTTACAGGAACAAAATGCATGTAAATGGAAAAACATTGGCCCTTCATTCTCCTTTTTTATTAATGGATTTAGAATACATTTCTCCTCACTGAAGGTATAGTTTGACAGCTTATCGCTGTGTTACCAAGAACTGTGAAGATTGATACCACTCATGTCTGTGCAGTATGGAGCTGCAACCAGCTGCATAAAAATAGACCTAGTCTTTATCTTAAATATAACTTTAAGTCAGACTTGTTATAGACACTTAAATGTATCCGTTGCATAAAGCTTCCCTACGAGTGACTAATGTAAGACTGACTTAGATAGCCTGTTGTACAATGCATTATGGGTGAAATACAACTTCACAGAAGAGAAAAAAATAGCGGATGTAACAGCAACACTAGTCTGGGAGAAAATAACAACATAAATCCAACGGTTGTTAGAACCGTTAAAGATGTTCAGAAACAGTTCAAGAATATGGTACAAGAATCTAAAAAGTAATGGGTAAACAGTTGAAATAGCTAGCTAAAGGTTAGCTGAAAGTAATGGATATATAGTTGAAATAGTTAGCTAAAAATTAGCTAGAAGTAATGGGTAAACAAAAAGTAATAAACAATTGAAATAGCTAAAAGTAATGAATAAACAGTTGAAATAGTTAGCTAAAAGTTAACGTTGGCTAAAAGTAATGAATAAACTGTTGAAAATAAAAAAATAATATATATATATATATATATTATAATTGTATTTATTTTTTAAAGAACAAAAGTATTAGCATATATAATTATTTATTTATATTTTTGCCTGTTTAATTTTTGCCTTCAGATCAAAATTAGCTAGAAGTAATGGGTAAACAAAAAGTAATAAACAATTGAAATAGCTAAAAGTAATGGATAAACCGTTAAAATAGCTAGCTAAAAGTTTACATTAGCTAAATTTAATGAATAAGTTGTTGAAAATAAAAAAAATAAAAATAAAATTATATATAATTTTATTTTTATTTTTTTATTGAAGTACAAAAGTATAAGCATATATATATATATATATATATATATATATATATATTTATTTTTTGCCTTTTGTTTAATTTTGCCTACAGATCCACTTCTAATAAGGTGTTTAATTAAAAAACTCGGACATTTCCTGGAGGTCCTTTAACGCAGCATTAATTGGTCCCTCCGCTGGTCGAGTGCTGCAGGTCGCCTCTCAGCCAATGGGAGAGCTTAATTGAAGGAACACTGGCGGTGACGCCACACATTGTTTCGTCATGACATGATCACGTGTGCACAACTGTTTTATTTATTATTCCACAATAATTTCTCTTTCTCTCCGTGTGTTTGTGTGAAAATAGTTATTATTATAAAATAATGATATATACGTATAAATGTATGTATATATATGTATATATGTATATATACATATATATATATGTATTTGTATGTATGTGTGTATATATATATATATATATATATATATATATATATATATATATATATATGTATTTGTATGTATGTGTGTATATATATATATATATATATATATATATATGTATTTGTATGTATGTGTGTATATATATATATATATATATATATATATGTATTTGTATGTATGTGTATATATATATATATATATATATATATATATATATATATATATGTATTTGTATGTATGTGTATATATATATATATATATAATTTTTTTTTATCCCCACAATAATTTCCCTTTTTCTTCCTGTGTGCGTGTGTGCGTGTGTGTGTGTGTGCACGAGGTTCCTGCTCGTGAATGTGTGTGCGTGTGTGTCTGAGTGTGTGTGGTTGTGCCCCGCCTCTCTCGGACACGTTGCCCAGGGAGAGGCTGCACGGGCTGGATGGATGAGACTCTCTGCTCGCCTTCCTCTCTGCGTCTGCTGCCTTCACGCTCCTTCATGGTCTCATCTTCACTCCTCCATCAGTCTGCTCGGTCAGTCAGCGCGTCCACACACACACACACACACACACACACACACTGACAGACACACACGCACACACACACGCACCGTGTCTGCTGCTGCTGCATGTCCTCAACTCACCGAGCCGGAGACGGGAAACGCACAACGCTTCACTGCTGGTAAGAGACACACACACACACACACACACCTCCCTCTCTCTGCTCTCACCTGGACTCATCAGGTTTTATGATAATGAGGGAGGCTCAGTGTTGCGGAGCTGCTGCGGGTTTTGGAGCTGATGTTCTGATGTTGGCGGGTTTGAACGCAGCTCTGCAGCTGCTGAACATGCAGCTTCTTCACGTCTGCTGGGTAACTTCCATTATATCTAATTAGTGCATGTTTAAATGGTGTTTTCTGTGCTAAGTTGAGAACATAAATGTGTGAATGAATCTACATGACAGACTTGTATCAGCAGCGTGTGTGTGTGTGCGTGCGTGCATGTGTGCATGTGAACTGAAACAGGTCCATGTGTTTGGATGTTTTTTTATTACATAATGTTGGACGACCTGCCCAGTTGGGAAAGGCAGAGAGAGGAGGATTATTCAATCTACTGGCCTGTATATATTCAGTCAGAGAGCTGTAATGTCTCAGGCTGCATGTACCAGTTATACTGGGAATTTAAACCAGTTTACACCAGAGCTGTAGCAGCACAACACTTTCTGCTCTTTGTCAAGGCAACAAAAAGTCCATAAAGTTTCATGTTAATATTAATTTTGTTACATGTTGTGATGGTTTAAATTAGAGCCGAATCTGCAACCATTATAAAAACTGATTAAGCCATTTTTGAAGCCAACAGCTAACTGGTAAAACTACTTAAATCTGAATATTTGATGGTTTTCTGTCACAGTTAACTAAATATTTTGTGTATTTTTGACTGTTTGTTGGACGAAAATACTTTGAAGACATTAACTTTGGTTTTAGGGAATTGTGGCGAATATTTTTCACTATTTTCTTATTTTTTATAGACTAAATGATTAACTCAGTTTTTATTCCTCTCAAAGTAGTGCTATGATGTTGGAACGATTAATCGATTAGTTGTCAACTATCAAATTAATCACCAACTATATTATTGTATATTCAGTAATTTCAGAGTGCTCTGCTGTCCATGTTTTAAACTAACAACTAACTGGTAAAAGCTACTTAAATGGGAATATTTGCTGAAAAACTGAAAACGGAAAAATAACCAAGTATAACCATCAGATTAATTGATAAAATAATAGCGTTAAAATAATGTTAATCCTAATTTTGTTACATGTTAAAATGGCCTAAATTAGAGCCGTGTTTTAAGACAATAATTTAAATTTAAATGTGAATATTTGCTGGTTTTCTACCACAGTAAAGTGAATATTTTGTGTATTTTTTGACTGTTTGTTGGACAAAAATACGTCAAGTTTGGTTTTGGGGAATTGTGATGAACTTTTTTCACTATTTTCTTATTTTGTTTTACACTATTATTATATATTCGGTCATTCTCCTCTTTGTCAAGCCACCAAAAAGTCCATAAAGTTGTATGTTAATCCTAATTTTGTTACCTGTTAAGATGGTCTAAATTAGAGCCATATTATAAGACAACAACTAACTGGTACAAGCTACTTAAATGTGAATATTTGCTGGTTTTCTACCACAGTAAAGTGAATATTTTGTGTATATTTGACTGTTTGTTGGACAAAAATACATCAAGTTTGGTGTTGGCAAATTGTGACGGACGTTTTTCACTATTTTCTTATTATTTTATACACTATTATAATATATTCGGTCTTTCTCCTCTGTCAAGCCACCAAAAAGTCCATAAAGTTTATGTTAATCCTAATTTTGTCATGTTAAAATGGTCTAAATTAGAGTCATTTTTTAAGCCAACAACTAACTGGTACAAGCTACTTCAATGTGAATATTTGCTGTTTCTTTACCACAGGAAACTGAATATTTTGTGTATTTTGGACTTCAAAAATAATTTGAAGACATCAATTTTGGTTTTGGGGAATTGTGATGGGCGTTTTTCATTATTTATTTTTTTTATAGACTAAATGACTAATTTATGAAACGAGAAACGATCCAAGTATAATCATCAGAATAACTGATAAAATTAATTTATAAAACAATTAATACAATTGTATTATTTATTAATTTTAATATTTATTAAAATTATTTATCAATAAAATAATAGCGTTAATTAGGGGGTGTAAGAAAAAAATATCAAATATAACGTCACGCTGCCGTAAAGTGGTATCGGTGCCATTGTATCGGAGTGCGTGTACATGAGCACAGTATCGGACCCGATACCTGATACTGGTATCGGTATCGGTGCATTCCTATTCACAGGTCTTTTGGACACACAGACAACAGTGGGCTGAAGGAACCTTTTAGTTCCTTGAGAAGTAGTTCCAAGGACTAAAAGTCCTTTGGTGGAAACCCGGCTTTTGTAAGGTTTGCGATCTAAACTTGAGTTTGAAATAAAGTTCTTTATGTTTGAACAAAGTCGGTGGGATTAAGAGATTAAAATGTTGAGTATTTCCAAACAGCTATTGTGCAAAAGCACAGAAACACGTCTTATTTTAAAAATCTATTTTTGACATGCTGTTTTACAACGAGGTGTGTTTGTCCGGCAGGTCCGTGATGCTCTCTGCTGGCTGAGAGTCTAGCTCCAACATGTCGACCTCGGACTCGGATTACTCCATTGACTGGCTCGCCAGCGATGAGGACGACTACGACAGCCCAAAGACATTAAGTCCTCAGCACGCGGAGGAGTCGCCGGTACCGCCATCATCCTCAACGTCATCCTTAAGGGAGTCTCCTACAAGATGCCTTCACTCTGGAGCGACCCAGAGGAGGAGGAGGAGGAGGAGCGACCACTGTGACTGTAAAGATGGAGGCCGCTGTGGGGTCGATGCTGACTCTCCGGCCGCCCTGCAGACCCTGACGGTCAGCCCAGTTCAGGGATTTACTTCTATAAGTGAGCAGCTTTCTGTGGAGTCAAAGCATCATTCAACCAGGAAGAGAGCTCACAGCGCTGGTTCGGACGGACTCTGTGAAAAGACTCAACCAGACACTGAAAATGAACTGTTCTCGCAGAAGGTGAGAGGTTTTATACTGTTTCACTGAGGGCTATCGTCGATCGAGGCTCAGCCCGTGGACGGTGTGAGGCCGGTAACGGCCCCCGACGGTCTAACGCCACAATCCAGTATTACAATGTTCAGTCTTTTCACGTTTTCAGTCATTATTTTCCAACATTTATAATAGAAACAAATCTCTGAATTTCCTTTACTAGTCCTTTAACTAAAAAACAAGTTGCAATACACTAAAATAAAAGTTAAGAAAAAGCTTTAATAATTTATAATAAAGAGTGCCTGCGTGAGAGGAAATAAAGATTTCACTTAATTGGAGTTGAGGGTGCTACGAAACATCCCCAGACCAAAAATGCAGGACAGGACAGGAGTGTCCACATACTTTTGGCCTGAATACTGAATCATGCAGAGAGAAAAGGCACAAAGTAGTTTTTCAAACCACAGCAGCTGAAAAAAGAGCTTCCCTGTGGTGTTCCTTATATATTCAAATCCCAACATTCATAGCGTCAAAATGCTATTTTCCCTTCAAGCCCTTCTAAAAAAGATTTTCCCACATGACCTGACGTAGGTGTCTGCACGATGCTGCTGCTACATGTTCAGTATATACAGTACATCCTTATGGTCAGTGTATTAACATAAATACAGTAACTTAGATGCCGGTCGGCAAGTTGGGGAAGCAGACAGGAGTACCGGCACGGAAGCTCAGCGATGTACTGCTGTGGACGCGACGTTAATTCTGATCAGAAAGTCACACAATAATACAAACAAACTAACCGATCGATGCCGCGGTAGACCAGCAACTCCTGTGTTCTGAGTGGTAAAATAACTGTTTTTGTGAATGTAGTCTGGTGGCTTTGAAGACAGCAATAGTCAGAAAGGGCTGTCTGCGAGGTAAAGCGGTGAAAACATTCTAAATATAGCGTACCCTTAATCTGATATTGATTTATTTTTAGGTGGCTAAAATAGGGTTTTCTGCTGCTCCCGTCCACAGCCGCTTTACCTCACCGCCAGACAGCGCTTTCTGACGGGAACTGAAGCCGTTATATCGCTCTCTTCAAAGCCACCAGACTCCATTCACAAAAACAGTAATTTTACCTCTCAGAACACGGGACACACATACAACCCCACTTCACTTATTTCCGAATTCAGCACAGCTAACGTTGACTCAGCTAGTGCTAGCGTTCACATTATTCATAACCTTATTGATTAGCTTACTGTGGTAACCTAGCTCACTGCTTTAAAAGGTGAGTCCTGTAAAACTTTAAGGCCCTCCTTATAGACTGAATGCAATGTAATACAGCTAGAAGATGGTTCACACTTTGACTAAACACTCACAACGTCAACATGTTCTTCCATCTTCTAACACTCTTCACCTGCTGTACTCTGCTGACAGTCACAAGCTGCTGCCTGCCCAGCGGCTCACAAAAACATGTTTTTAGAGCGCTCCCTAAAAGAGAAAGTACATCTCTAGATGACAGAGTAGCAGCATCAAACGTGATGATATCAAACGGTGTAAGAGGATCTGATGGGGTCTGTGTGGTGCTGCTGGGTCTCATGTATTTGTCTGAGGCTCGGGCATGAAGGCGACTGCTCACAGCTTTGGCGAGCCACGTGTGATTGAAGCTGTCGATTGTGATCAGTTTCTCCATCAGCTTCTGTCGGCTGTTAATGGCGGCCTCTTATCGAAGCGCCTGTGGACATTTACCTTCTGTGTTAACGGGACTAATGGCATCAAACGGGGGCGCTTGTAAATGGGTTCTCAGTCACTTAGCTGTAAATCAATAAGTCATTGACAAAATGAGAAATTGGAGAAATTCAGATAAGCTGTAAATCATGTGCAGCAATCCACACTGTTACACACACACACACACACACACACACACACACACTAGTCATTAATGAACTGAGGTGATTATGTGCCTTATTTTAGGAAAGCAATAAGCAGCTCTGTGCTGTGGATGGGAACACTTAAGTAGCTATTAGAAAGCACTTTCTGTGGTGCAGCATCACTGATAGCTTGAATGCTAACTCACTCATGTGTTTTCCTCACAGTGCGCGGAGCTGCAGTGCTTCATCCAGCCGCTGTCGTCCATCCTGCGGGGCCTGAGATCAGGCAGGTACTCTGAACGTAAGTGTCTAATCCCAGCTTTCACAATCCCCTCCCGTAGCGCCCTGCAGGTTTGTTAATGGACACGCTCTGTGCAGATCACGCTGCTAAAGATAGACACTTCATGTGAGGATGGTTGACGTAACAGTGGGGTGATTATAAAAGCATTTCCCTGTATGGATGTTCTCCTGAATCAGACCAAGACAACATCAGAATCAGGTTTATTTTAACAGGTATTTACGTACATACATGGAATTTGACTCCGGTTTTATGCAGCTCTCTCAACGTGCTTACACAGAATAGAAATAACAGCTAGGAACAACAATCACCAACAATAAAATAATAAAAATAAAAAATAAATGTCTATAAACAAGTCAGGTGTTCTGGAAGTTGTAAACAATACAAATATATTGGATAAACATGGACTGTATGATTATGTACAGTACATGTGAAGATGTCTATATACTGTGTGTACAGTGAGATTCATATTTACAGTGACAGATATGTAGATATTACAATATGTACATAAAGTGACAGATGATATATACATATTACAAAAAAATTGCATTTAAGACTGTAAATCATAACCTAAAAATGTAGATTAGACTGTAAGAATTATAATCTAGAAATGTGCATTAAAGACTGTAAATTATAACCTAAAAATTAACATTAGACTGTAAGAATTATAATAAAACAATGTCCATTAAAAACGTCAAATATAATCAAAAAATGTGCATTAAAAACTACATTTTAATAATTTTTTTTGCAAAAATGTACATTAGACTAAGAATTATAATCTAAAAATGTCCATTAAAGACTGTAAATTATAATCTAAAAATGTGCATTAAAGACTGTAAATTATAATCTAAAAATGTGCATTAAAGACTGTAAATTATAATCTATAACTGCAGCAGCAGATATTTGGTGTCAGAGGGTAATTGACAGTGTATGACTGCATGTGGCTAATATAGAATATGTTTACTGCTGTGGTGATCAGTCAGTCAGTCCAACACTTTGGTCCAGTGTGAAATATCTCGTCTGCTATTGGATGAATTAAAATGATATTTGATCCAGATGTTCATGTTCCACAGAGGATGAATCCTAAAGACATGTAGCTCCACCTAAATGTCCTCTTGTCGTGACAGGATGTATCTCAAACTAATGACCGAGTTCATCCTCTGCTGTACTTTGAGATTAATGTTAAAGGAATAATTTAACATTTTGGGAAATATTCACTGTCTTTATCAAGAGTGAGATGAGAAGATGGATATCAGTTTCACGTCTGAGCTTTAAATATGGAGCTAAGCGTAGCATTAAGACTGGACGCAGGGGCAAACACCTCGCCTGGTTTCGTTATCTTCTGTAAAGCTTCTGATGCTAAATGACATTATTATATTCCTTTGATTCACTAAGTGATTCAAAAAATATTCTTCTCTCAATGAATACGTGTTCATGTAGAAATAATTAAAGCTGAATGTCCACAATAAAAGACTCGGAGGGGCAGAAGACTGAATATTACCGCTGCAGAACAAAAAAGAAAAAGCCTCAAAGGCCTCACGAGTCATTTAACATCCTTTTTAAATTAAAAGTGCTTCAGAGATGAAAGACGGGATCAAAGACGCTCTGTTGTGCTCACAATGTAGGTGAGATATGAGCTTCAGAAGAGCTGTTGGCTCTCCGTCCTGCACGCTGGGCCAAATACGAGAGAGAGAGATAAAGTTTCTAAATACGGTCTGGCACCAAAACTACACACTTCTTTTTTTTTTTTTTTTGTGGAAGGCTGAAAGGCACGAGATGATGCACTCAGAACACAATACAGTATGTATCTCATAAGGGATCATCATCATCATCATCATAAGATAACACTACAATCTACATTTCATAGTTGGGCTGTCAATCGATTAAAATATTTAATCCCAATTAATCGTTTTATTGTCCACAGTAAATCATGATTAATCACACGTTTTTTATCTGTTCAAAATGTACCTTAAAGGGAGATTTGTTAGGTATTTAATACTCTTATCAACATGGGAGTGGACAAATATGCTTGCTGCATGAAAATATATGTATATATTTATTATTGGAAATCAATTAATTAATAATAAGTGATTATCATAAAGTGGGCATGTCTGTAAAGGAGACTCGTGGGTACCCATAGAACCCATTTTCATTTTCTCTCATCTCTGCAGGTCTTAGCAGCTTCCAGGAGAGCGTCGCAATGGACCGGATCCAGAGAATAATGGGGGTCCTTCAGAATCCAAACATGGGGTAAATACCTTTTAGAAATACTCCAACAGCTTCAGCGTCTGCAGTAGAAACGACAGAATGCTAGAAGATTAGCCTTTCCTGTCCCATCAGATAAGGAAATAGTGTTCACATGTCAGATAAACGTCAGTTAGAAGCATTAGAGGTCTGATTGAATACTTTCAGGATTGTTTCTAAGATAAAATAGTTTTGGTTTTGATGGAAGCGAAATCCCCCCCAAAAAAAATGAGCTGCAGTTTTACAAAACTTTTTGTTATCGTGTATCGCTGAATGTTGTCAATAAACCCAAAATGTAAAATACAGTACTACATGTTAAAATGATTCTTTATTATAGTATTGATGGTTCACAAAATGAACCACACGTTAAAAACAAAATAAAACAATCTAAAAGATAAGAGAGCCAGTGAAGCTAGAAATGTGTTTCATAAGAGGGGGATTTATTAACGGTTAAACTTTAATGTGATTGGTGTTGAAAAGACACATTTCACACAGACTTATTTTATTCTTCCCGGCATCATATATTCCTCCTGGACTTTGTACGACCTCCAGTAACGTCACAGACATGAAGTATTACTCCAACAACTTCAAACAGGCTGAATACACAAGTGTTACGGAGCTTGTTTCCAGCTGGCGTCCGTCGTCTGCTTTAAGGGCTTGTTTCAGTCTTTGATGCCAGACGACGTACCACGGTGAGCAGCAAGAAGTTTGTTCAACAATCACAGGAAAAGATTTGAAGGTCATTTAATACACTTCTCTGTGATTTATAGCTTACATGACTATCAGGACCGTACAGACGCAGTTTACTGCATCAATGCAGATTAAAACAGATGGCAGTGAAAATGATATGAAGTAAATTTAAGCTCCTGTGAAGTTTTTTTTATAGATTATACTGGCAAAAGATTTGCATAGTACATTTACATTTCATGAAAAAAAGTCATGTAGCATGTCGAAAAATTTCATAAAAACGTCATAGTATAGTATGTCGAAAAATGTCATGAAAAAAATAGTCATAGTATAGTATGTCGAAAAATTTCATGAAAAAACAGACTGTATAGTTTGTCGAACACTTTCATAAAAAAAAAGTCATAGTATATGTCGAAAAATTTCATGAAAAAAGTGACTCTATAGCATGTCGAAAATTTCATCAAAAGTCATAGTATATTATGTCAAAAGATTTCATGAAAAAAAAATCATAGTATAGTATGTCGAAAAAAGTCATAAAAAAGAGACTGTATAGTTTGTCGAAAACTTTCATCACAAAAAGTCATGGTATAGTAAGTCGAAAAAAGTAACAGATAAAAGATATGTAATTAATCGCGATTGACAGCCCTAATAATAATAATAATAATGATCAATAGAGAAAGTGATTGGCAGATAAATTAAACAATAACAATTATTTTGTGGCAGCCCTAGTTTAAATTATATGAAGCTTTTAGAGATTTGTATTCACAACTCGTGTTGTGTTCGACTGTATTTACATTCTACAGATGTTTATCTTTGTTATTCAAGTGTGTGTGTGTGTCTGTGTGTGTGTGTGTGTGTGTGTGTGTGTGCGCTGTGAGCGGTGGGCGTGGCCTCGGTGGGCCACTCCAGGGCTTACTGTTCTATTTATAGCCGGTGAATGGAACGAGGTCGTTCTCCTGCTGCCACGTGTGGGCTGCAGCCTCAGTGTGTGTGTGTGTGTAGTCGGTCACATTTCTCATGTGGACCTGAACATGCTCTACTTGTCCTCCTCCGCACACGTCATGTGACGCTCGTATGTAACCGTCAGATAGCATCACACAGACGGAGAGGAATGTAGATCCACTGTGTGATCAGCCGGCCATATCTCCTCCTCCCTCCTTCCTCTCCTCTCCTGTCCTCCCTCCCTCCCTCCCTCAATACCCCCCTCCTCTCCTCTCCCCTCGCAGGCTTTTTATTTATTCAGTCTTTGTGCTGTTTCATGTTGTCCACCAATCAGTTAAAGCCTGCGCGGCCGCTGTGTTGGCAGAGGCTTTGTGAGGATTATGTAATGGCCATTGGCGAGACATCCGTAAGCCATCTGAGCTGCAGGGCGGCTCTGACTCCGTAATCTGCAGCTGAAAACTCCTCAAATGTCACATTCAGGCTGAACTTCACCTGTCAGCAGATACTAACTAACTACATTCACTCAAGTACTCAACTTTACTTTAATATAAACCAGGGCTGTCAATCCATTCAATCATTTATCCTGATTAAACACATGACTGTTAATTTAGTTTATCGCAAATTAATCATTTGTTATCTGTTCAAAATTAACCTGAAAGGGAGATTTGTCAAGTATTTAATATGATGTGTTGAATGCATTTCATTTGCAACGACGCGGCGGGTCTCACTAGCTCACAGTCGTCTTCTTCTCTCCCGTCATTGTCGGCTTGTTGCAGCACACCTCGGCGTGTCACCTCCACCTGTAGATCAGAGGAATAACGTGAAACAGGAAGTTGTCCTTGAGTACTTTCTTCATCCTCTGTATTCACTTTCTCTCCTCTAGTGGACGCTTCCTCAGCATCATCCTGAAAATAGAAGAAATGCTTCAGAGCTGGTTCCCTCACATCAGACCAGACCAGACGGACGACTGCTCTCCGGCTAAGAAGCAAAAGGTACAGAAATGTTCAAAATAATCGAGTCTGATAATTCATCATTTGAGCAGCGTTTAAAGGTCCAGTGTGTAACGTTTAGAGGGATCTATCGGCAGAAATGGAAGATAATATTTGATTTAAACGTGTCATTGTTAGACTATGAAGTCTTGATACATAAAGATCAACAGATCTTTGGTTTTATGCTCTGACATCTCATTTACACTTTCAAATTCTCCTGTAAAAAGTGAAATGGTATCAAGCATTGTAATGTACTGCATTAAGGCTATATGGTCAAATTTAAATCATTTATTTAATATGTAATAACTAGGGAGGTTAATAATTAACCGTTTAGATCCACCGCTTCGTCTTTAGCTGCAGGCTACCGCTAAGATGCGCCGCGTCGTTTCAGCCATAAAAAATCTAAAAAGATAAAAATCTAGCACTGAAGTGGTCTCCTGTTTAGTGAAGTGATCTCCTGTTTAGTGAAGAGGTCTCCTGTTTAGTGAAGTGATCTCCTGTTTAGTGAAGTGATCTCCTGTTTAGTGAAGAGGTCTCCTGTTTAGTGAAGTGATCTCCTGTTTAGTGAAGAGGTCTCCTGTTTAGTGAAGTGATCTCCTGTTTAGTGAAGTGGTCTCCTGTTTAGTGAAGTGATCTCCTGTTTAGTGAAGAGGTCTCCTGTTTAGTGAAGTGATCTCCTGTTTAGTGAAGAGGTCTCCTGTTTAGTGAAGTGATCTCCTGTTTAGTGAAGTGATCTCCTGTTTTTTGAAGTGATCTCCTGTTTAGTGAAGTGATCTCCTGTTTAGTGAAGTGATCTCCTGTTTAGTGAAGTGATCTCCTGTTTAGTGAAGAGGTCTCCTGTTTAGTGAAGTGATCTCCTGTTTAGTGAAGAGGTCTCCTGTTTAGTGAAGTGATCTCCTGTTTAGTGAAGTGATCTCCTGTTTAGTGAAGTGATCTCCTGTTTAGTGAAGTGATCTCCTGTTTAGTGAAGTGATCTCCTGTTTAGTGAAGTGATCTCCTGTTTAGTGAAGAGGTCTCCTGTTTAGTGAAGTGATCTCCTGTTTAGTGAAGTGATCTCCTGTTTAGTGAAGTGATCTCCTGTTTAGTGAAGTGGTCTCCTGTTTAGTGAAGTGATCTCCTGTTTAGTGAAGTGGTCTCCTGTTTAGTGAAGAGGTCTCCTGTTTAGTGAAGTGATCTCCTGTTTAGTGAAGTGATCTCCTGTTTAGTGAAGAGGTCTCCTGTTTAGTGAAGTGATCTCCTGTTTAGTGAAGAGGTCTCCTGTTTAGTGAAGTGGTCTCCTGTTTAGTGAAGTGGTCTCCTGTTTAGTGAAGAGGTCTCCTGTTTAGTGAAGTGATCTCCTGTTTAGTGAAGAGGTCTCCTGTTTAGTGAAGTGGTCTCCTGTTTAGTGAAGTGGTCTCCTGTTTAGTGAAGAGGTCTCCTGTTTAGTGAAGTGATCTCCTGTTTAGTGAAGAGGTCTCCTGTTTAGTGAAGTGATCTCCTGTTTAGTGAAGTGGTCTCCTGTTTAGTGAAGAGGTCTCCTGTTTAGTGAAGTGATCTCCTGTTTAGTGAAGTGATCTCCTGTTTAGTGAAGTGGTCTCCTGTTTAGTGAAGTGATCTCCTGTTTAGTGAAGTGATCTCCTGTTTAGTGAAGAGGTCTCCTGTTTAGTGAAGTGGTCTCCTGTTTAGTGAAGTGGTCTCCTGTTTAGTGAAGAGGTCTCCTGTTTAGTGAAGTGGTCTCCTGTTTAGTGAAGTGGTCTCCTGTTTAGTGAAGAGGTCTCCTGTTTAGTGAAGTGGTCTCCTGTTTAGTGAAGAGGTCTCCTGTTTAGTGAAGTGATCTCCTGTTTAGTGAAGTGATCTCCTGTTTAGTGAAGAGGTCTCCTGTTTAGTGAAGTGATCTCCTGTTTAGTGAAGTGATCTCCTGTTTAGTGAAGTGGTCCTTTGGAAGAGAATCAGATCCTGTTTAGTGAAGAGGTTCTGTGGAAGAGAGTCAGATTATGTAACGGAGTCCTGGAAGAGGACAGCGGAGGCATTAACGTGTTTTTGCTGGCGATGATTTCATAGTTTCATAAGCAGAGCAGAGGTCACATAAAGAGGGGAAACCACAGCGGCGTCTCACTCAGGAACGCCTCCAATAAATCCACATTTGGAAACCAGCTAAACAAATTTCCCCGAAGATGTTGAAAGATTCAAAGAGTCACATTTCTGCTCGTCTCAGTTTCACAGTTTTGGCTAAAAATGTCCGGCTGGTCTCAGATCATCACCAGAAATAAATCCAGTGTTGTTGGACCGAGTCTTTTAGATATCCTGCTGAACATCGAGACTGTATCTGAAACCTCTTATTATACTAGTAGCATTGGACCAGTCTACCTCGCCTACTGTATCCCACAATGCAAAGTGCTGGACCGGTACAGGCTACGGTCACAACAGCAGCCAAAAACGGCTCCTTTTTTACATTTTTCGTAGCTTTTTCAAGTTATGACTTTTTTTCTCGTAACGACTTTCTTCTTGTAAAGTTATGACTTTATTCTCGAAATCTCAGATTTTTTCCCTCAATATGGCCCTAATACTCCGTCGTAGTAAACAAACATCGGTCACAAACAATATATTATATTATATTTTTTCAGTAATATTACAGTAGTGGTACGAGTGTCCAGTGCTTTCAGAGCTGGTTTAAAGGCTGAAGTCTGGTGTAGCATACTGCTAAATACATCAATGTAACAGTTTCCTACTACTGAGGAGCGCAGTATGCAGTATGCAGTATACAGTGTACAGTATGTTCTGTTTACTGTTTACTGTGTTGGTACATTCTGTAGTCGGTGGTTTGAATCCAGACTGTGTCTCAGTTCCTCGCTCCATACTGACCGTCATCCTCCTGTTCTTCTTCTTCTACTTCTCTCAGCAGCAGCATCGTAGCAGTGCCTCTCCTCCTCCATCCTCTCCGGTGTCGCTCCGCTCTTCAGACTCCTCCTCCGGCCTCCGACGGCTCCACGCCACGTCACCCGTCGTCTGCTCGCCGAAGACGCCCGAACCGACACTCAGCCGGCCCGCCGCCTCCGCCTCCCCTCTGCCGGCGCGCTGCAGCCAGGAAGTGACCCAGGACAACGCCGTCTCCTCCAGCACCGACTCGCCGCACTCGGGGCCCCCGCGCCGCCTCGCCGCTAACCCTCGCCTCAGCCGGGGGCCGCTGCCCTTCAAGATCCGCTCGCCGTGTCTGGAGAGACTGCTGCAGGCCAAGGAGAGCATCATCGCTCCCAGGACTGTGGGAGACGGCGGAGGCGGGTTGTCTTGAGAGAGGACGCTGATCTTGGATCTCATCTCGGCTTCCACAAACTACAAGGCCTTAAAAAAAGCATGAAGTCTTCTACGTCTATTTTTTTTTTTTTAAATCTACAGCTGACGTGGCGTTCGCTCCGACTTCAGGTTCTCCAGCAGAAAGAGTCCGAATGTGATGAAGAAATAGGAGACGGGGCCTCGGTTACAACGACCTTTAGGACCCTTTAAAATGTGTGTGAGGAAGCGTCGGACCTCTAGCTTGAGTTTTCACTAATATTTGAGTTGGATGGAGTTCATCTTCTAACGAGTTCAAAGATTAAAACAATGTTGGCAGATTTGTTTCCTCAACACAAAGACTGAGGAGGAATCTCTCTCTCTCTCTCTCGCTCTGGGCTTCTTCTGAAAACATGAACAAAGGCACAAAAACATCTGGAGTCACCGTGTTAGATCTGATTCTCTTTAGGTTACTAATGATTCCTCTACCTCATCCTGACACCACGACACGGTTCCACCACATCAGCACACCGTCACCGTCGGGTAACGACACCTAAACTCTGAGGTTTCAGAAGCTGAGTTCCCTCTACATATTAGAACTAGGGCTGTCAAAGTTAACGCATTAATAACATTTTAACACCACGAATTTAACACAATCCATCTTTGGGAGGTTGTAGTTTTAAAGCTAGAGTGAAGATACTGGTATCATGAAACTAGTAAACCTAAAGAGTCCATCGGTACCAACCATGTCATACTAGCTTGTAGTGAAGGAGGTTAAATAACGCTCTAAACTTGCGCTAAATTTTGGCGAGGAATAACTGTCATGGCCATTTTCAAAGGGGTCCTTTGACCTCTGACCTCCAGATATGTGAATGTAAATGGGTTCTATGGGTACCCACGAGTCTCCCCTTTACAGACAGGCATATTATTAATGCTAAATGCAGTACCTGTGAGGGTTTCTGGACAATATCTGTCATTGTTTTGTGTTAATTGATTTACAATAATAAATATATACATACATTTACATAAAGCAGCATGTTTGTCCACTCCCATGATGATAAGAGTATTAAATACTTGACAAATCTCCCTTTAAGGTACATTTTGAACAGATTAAAAATGTGTGATTAACTATTTGAATCGATTGACAGCCCTAATTATAATATTCTTCCAATATTGAACTATGATGTGGCACAATTAGTTTAATATCTAGTTTTTTTTCAGAGGGATTTTAAAAGATGTAACTTTTCTCGATCCGTTTATCGATCAGTTTTCATCTTTCACGTCTCACTTGAGAGTTTCAGGCTGGTGAACAGTAACACTTCATTCCAACATGCAGCGACCGAGCGGACTCTGTTGAATAGTGCGTGAAGAATAGTCCAGATGTACTACGAGCGAAATCACATCGCGGTTTTACAAACAAGCAGCACGCCGCTCAGCCTGTTCACCGACGCACGGAGCAGGTTAGGACATATTCATTGGGGAAAAACAGAAACAATCTGATAATAGCTCGTTCGCTCGCATCGCGTCCACTTAGGAAGAGGTGTTAACAGTAATCTATTTGTGCCTGAACAATCACAGCGACCCCAGAGGAAAGTTAGAAACATCTCCTCCCACACTTTAAAAGACGGTTCGGATATTTTCAAGTTAATTTTAATACAATACTCACATGTAGTTTGAGAGAGTTATTAGTCGCTGTAATCTTTAATATGAGTCTTCAGCAGTCTGAGTTAGACAACTCAAGTCCTGGGAGTCGTGTAGAACAACAACAAACCCACACAGGACGGCCAGAACGCACCCGTTCGCTGCACGGTTGTTGATATCTACATGCATGCATCTTTACACAAATGCAAAGATGCAAATTTGCTTCACAACCGGTATCGAATGTTTTTCGTTCCCTTTGCTCACATAGAATAGAAATGAACGGGAGGCGAATGTTGATTAATTCGTCCGCTCACGTCCATTCTATGTGAGCAAAAGGGTGAAAAACATTTGATTCAAGGGGGGGAAGCAAATTTTCATATTTGAATTGGGGTTGAACTTTAGTGAACTTTCAGGTGAATATCTCCGCGGCAGGCGATGCTCACTGCTCTGCATTCGTGCATGTGAGACGGCGCTGTAAGTCTTTCAAAGTACATGTGAGTATTAATGAGTATTAATGAGTATTAAGAGGAACATTACAGCCCGACCTCCTTTAACCAACAGCTCGTCAACATGAGCAGATCGTTTGAGTTCTCCTTCATGTACATAGTTCTTTCAGGTTTTAGTTCCTCCAACAGATGGCCTTTGTGATATTTTGGCCTTTGTGATATTTTGTACTTCTGAAATAAATGTGATGTTTTCTGAGAGGAAACGTTCGTCTTTTCTTTAATCAACAGACGGAGAGTTTATTGAGTTATGCAGCATTTATTGTTGTTTTTTTTCTCGTATGCTTCGGGAAACTCGGCATCGGCAATGAAAACAATAAATATGGATATTATGCAAAACATTTTCCTAATGAAGCATTTTACACAATGTACAATATTCTTTCTCCCCCTCCAGCGCCTGCTTGAATATTCTATACACATTTCCAAACAAATAAACATACCTCCATGCAGAAACCCTGAAAATGGGATGTGGAGTAATGGGCAAAAAAACAAAATTAACACTCAATGCACTTCTCGTGTGGATTTTTGTGTCATTTAAAAACTGCTAATAAACCACGGGGAGAAATGAAATCTGTGCTGTTTGAAAGTACATAAAATGGATTTAAAAAGTGTCCCGTCTGCTCAGGAGTTCCCTACGACTGGTGCAGCGATGACGAAGCATCTCCGTGTGTGTGAGTGTGTTCACATAATAATAAAGTCCGTGTGCCTGCTCATACGTTATTCATGTGTGCATGTGTGGAAGTGCCTGCGTCAGTAGTCCGTGTCGGAGCCCTCGGCGTTGTCCACGTTTCTGGACAGCATGTAGTTGTCCATGTCGATGGAGCGGCAGTTGTTGATGGCGTAGCGCAGCCGCTCGGCCATGACGGCCTGGCTGGAGTACGGCGGCAGACGCAGCTGGAAGAAGCAGGTCTGAGACGTCGGCAGGCTGTCGTACGGCTGAGGACGACATCAAACACACAACACAGAGGTAAAACCATTAGAAACATCAAAAACTACCAAACAGCCCAGTGGTTCACACGGTGGATTGACTCGTTCCAACAGGAAATACATCACATTCTAGGTTATATATTATACTATTACTATATCATACTGTTTTTATATTGTTATAATGCTTTACTATATATTATGTTATGCTATAGTACTACCTTTCATCTTGTACTATATACTAAAGGAAGAGTTCAACAAGAGAGAAGTCGATATAACTTTCATGTCTGAAAGTCCGGAGTTGGAGACAGAAGGAAATTAGCTTAGCTTAGCATAAAGACTGGAAGCAGGGGGAAACTGCTAGCGTCCAAAGTTCAAAGATAAACGCCTCTAAGTTGGTCGTTTTTGACATAACTAGAAAAATAAAACTAAAAGGGGAATATTTACTAAACATAGCACTAAAGTTATCAACACAAGTTTTCAATTTAGCGACACATTTACTAAAGCTTTGTCCACACCTATACGGATATCTTTGAAAACATATTTTCCTCTACGTGCGTTAGTGTCTCGGCCTCTAAGCAAACCGAGCTTTAGGTCTCAATAAAAGACATTTTTGAAATTCTGGTTTCTTTGTGTCCATGTGGACAACAATGACGTCATCTTGCACCTGAAACAACAACAACAACAACAACAGACTACCGGTTTGTTTACGTAACGTGCCAGAAAGGTGTTAAATAAAGGATGAAGAAATAACAAAATGAATATTTAGCTACCACTGTTTATGTCTTTTTAAGTTAGTACCGCCAAAGGAGAAAAAGACCATGCTAAGACATGGTCAGAATCTTCTTCTCTGGTATTTGATGTATCGTTATTGTAGACTTTATCGCCACCTACTGGCCTCGCCTGATTGTTTGAAATAGTTTTTGCGTTCTCATGTGGATGCCGGTATTTTGCAAAATGAAGGTTGTGTTGACAGAATTTTATTTTTTTTTTTAAACGGAGGGGGAAAACATCCTAAGACTACAGATGTAAGGGCCGTCCTGATAGCCGAATGGTTTACAGACGTTACACCGTCCTATCCAATAAAAACAGGCAAAGGAATGCCAAAAAATAATCTTAAAAGAAAACTAAAACTCTCAGATGTGAATGAGCCCAGCGGTTCTTCTTTTCTTCTAGTTTACCTGCACAAAACCTCAGTCCAGTTCTTCAGTAACTCAGGACAAACGTGGCCCTTTTTAGGCACTAAACAGTCAAATAGTCTCCAACACGTAGCACTCAGACGCCACTCCACTCACCCTGTCCACCTTCATGATCTGAAACCTCTGCGAGATGTCGGCCGTGTTGGCGGGCAGCCTCGAGCGTCCGGAAACGAAGCGCATGAAGAGGACTCGCTCCTCGTTGGAGAACTCCTCCAGCGTCTGCCAGAACCACTGCACCAGCGAGTGCTGCTCGTCCACCTCTCGGTAGCGCACCACCTTCTTCAGCACGTCGCAGCAGATCTCCGGCATGCCGCACACCATCTGCTCCAGCTGCTTGGCCGTCAGCAGGGAGAGCAGCGGCACCGGCACGATCCACGACATGCCTTCACGCACCGCCGCCACCTGAGACGGGATGTAGGGACAGGAAAGAGGGATTTATATTCTCTGACTCCTCGGTCTGATTAAAGGGTAGGTCCTTAATAAACCTCCGTCCTCACCAGCTGCAACTAACCATTAATATTTGGTCTATAAATGTCAGAAAACAGAAGGTTTGGGACGATTCACCTTTCTCCTGATTCAATATTATCACAATACTTGTGTGCCGATTCGATATGTATTAAAATGTTTAAGTATTGCGTTTCGATATTGTGATTCTTGTTACAGTGGCAGTCTTTAACACTAGACCGTGGGGAGAAAGTTGAATCAAACACTTCTGGGGACTTTTACTTTAGAAGATCAGATTCACTTTGTTACCTCGTAACGAGACAGTGAAATATGCCGATACTCTGTTATCACTGACTGATACTTTACACACCATGAAACAGACTCACATGGACGTAGAGTTTCACCGTACCTGTCGATCGATTTCATGCAGCCGGTACTCGATAGCTCTCTCCACGTACTCCTTCCTGTTGGAGAAAGTGAGAGGGATGCTGTTTCCTCCCGGGATGATGGGCACCATCTTTCCATCTGCACTCTGCCCGATAAACGATTCCAGAGGAATCATCTGGAGAACAAACACAATCAATAAATCACAGCGTCCAATAAATCTAACAGCCTTTTTCACCACAATCAATCGCCTAAATGCAGTTTTTGTTTTTTTAAACATGGAAAATAGACTCCCAAAGTCAGTTTTTGATTATAATTAGTTTAAAATCTACTGTTTCTTTCAGAGGGATTTTAAAAGGTGTAACTTTTGTCGATCCACAGAGAACCATTTGACCCAAAACTTCGAGGTTTGGAGCTCTTTAATTTATCGATCAGTTTGAGTCTTTCATGCCTCGTGTGATAGCTTCAGGCTGGTGAACTGTGACACTTCTTCCTGACGTGCAGCGACCGATCGAACTCTGGTGAGGGGAGTGCGGAAATATTGTCCAGATACAGATATTGATATTTGGGAGATCAAAAAAATGGATAGATGTATCAGTTGACTTTATTTTTTTTAAATAAACACATCAAATAAACAACCTATATTGATCTTGACTTAGCTTTATTTTTTTTTTTTTTTAAATAACTGTGACCAAGATACTAAACGAGATGTTTTCCAGCTGAACTCTGGTGAATGAACTGTGTGATATTGTTCCTAAATGACCTCAAATCTAGTTTCACATCTCTGTAACTCATCAGCAGACATTTACACAGTTACATCATCAGCACATATATATCAGCCTGGCAGATTTATTGGTCTCTAGTCAGCGTGCTATATCTGTTGTCAAACACAAACCAGCCAGCGAACCGTAAAAAAGTTAAATTGTTCAATAAACAGTCGGAGAATTTCTCCTCGGCACTGTTTCGTCAGCAGCTCTACGATGTTTTGCAACAAGTTTTGTCTGAATAATGATGCAACAGATCGGTTACAAAAGCTGAAATTCATCTGATCATCTCTTCAACAGGAGATTATTATCATATCGAATGATATCAGACATTTCACAGCTCGTCTGGCAGAGTTTAAACTAAAGCCAACAGAAGAGCAGATTCTGTCTCTCTCCTCCTGAAGCCAAAGCAGCAGATGCATCCTCTTCCTCTCCTCCCTCAGCCTGGCTGACGGAGTCGGTGTTGAGGCTCTAACCTCCCCTCTTCGTCTCCCCCATCAGCCTGGCTGATGGAGCCGGTGTTGTGGCTCTAACCTCCTCTCTTCCTCTCCCCCCTCAGCCTGGCTGATGGAGCCGGTGTTGTGGCTCTAACCTCCTCTCTTCCCTCCTCTCTTCCCTCCTCTCTCCTCCATCAGCCTGGCTGACGGAGCCGGTGTTGTGGCTCTAACCTCCCCCCTTCTTCTCCTCCATCAGCCTGGCTGACGGAGCCGGTGTTGTGGCTCTAACCTCCCTCCTTCCTCTCCTCCCTCGGCCTGGCTGATGGAGCCGGTGTTGTGGCTCTAACCTCCTCTCTTCCTCTCCTCCATCAGCCTGGCTGACGGAGCCGGTGTTGTGGCTCTAACCTCCCCCCTTCTTCTCCTCCATCAGCCTGGCTGACGGAGCCGGTGTTGTGGCTCTAACCTCCCTCCTTCCTCTCCTCCCTCGGCCTGGCTGATGGAGCCGGTGTTGTGGCTCTAACCTCCTCTCTCCTCTCCTCTCTCCTCCATCAGCCTGGCTGATGGAGCCGGTGTTGTGGCTCTAACCTCCTCTCTCCTCTCCTCTCTCCTCCATCAGCCTGGCTGATGGAGCCGGTGTTGTGGCTCTAACCTCCACTCTTCCCTCTCCTCTCCTCTCTCCTCTACTAGTCTGGGAGCGAGGCCAAGCCTCCGGCAGGCAGGATGTGCTGCATCAACAGCGGCGCTGGCATTCCTGCAGGCCGGGGCTTTACAGCGTCGGGGTTGTGTGAGGTTGTTTGGACAGAAGAGGGGCTCCGGGGAAACGTTAGCTTTCTGTGGGTTCTGGACAGAGGTGGGGGGGAGAACGGGGGGTGTGTGGTCTGTGTATATCAGCGCTGGTCCGGGCCACAGCGGTGCTGAGGTTTTATCAGCGCTGGCAGAGAGGACTCTGGGTACCAGGCTCTCTGAGTGTTTATAAAGCTTAGCCACAGCCCCCCCCAGCAGGGCTTACATGAAGCTCTCTCAGAGTTCAGACTGGTTACAGACACGTTACTGTCACTGATGTCTCGGACAGTCTGAAACGTGAGCAGAGATTCAGGGCGACGTTCGGTTGGTTGATGATCAACTCTGTCGTCTGTAAACTGGATTGACTCTCCTCATGTTCACCTCTCTCTGGGTGTGGCGAGGCCTCGCTGTGTGACATCATCTGAAGTTTGTTGTGGTTTGTGACGGTTAAAGGTTTAATATGTAACTTTAAAATGTCTAAAAACGACTAGACCTGTGTTCTGTGTTTGTTGAATTGTGTACTTACTAGAGCCGTCAATCGATGGAAATAGTTAATCACGATTAATCACAAATGAATCACACATTTTTTAAGCCACGTTTTTATGATACAGTTTTTAGATCTCGGTGGTTTTTAACTCTATATTTTAACCAGATGAAGGATTTTAGTCGCCAGACGTCTGGATCTGAAGTTATCAGAGAAGCAAGCTGAGCTCCGGGACGTCTTGCGTCCACCGAACAGCATCAGAGAAACACTGATTTTTAACGTGGAGCTGCTTTATTCAGTGTTTTAATTAGCGGGTCCGTTTGAGTCCTCTGCTGATAATAAAAACCTCCTGAACGATGAACACTGAAGGAATCCTAACCGGAAGAAGCTGACTGACATGAAGACAACAACTCCCATGATCCCACGCTGCTTCACCACGTCACCAAACTCATCTTTCGTTGTTGATTTTATTGAGAGCAGCAGAAAATGACACATTGTGCGTTAAAGGAGCCAACTTCCTGTATCTGTAACTCCGGCTCAGCCTCTTAAGGTGGACCAGTTTTTCTCCTTAAAGAGACGAGCCGCTCCTCTGAGCTTTTCTCAGCTTTTTAATTAATTATTAATATTTATTTTAACCGTTTTAACTGATCGGTCAAAACGGTTAAAACAGTTAATGTCGGTTAAACAGTTAATTATTAACCTCCCTAGTGTGATTCTGATGAATCAAGCGTTCACATGGCGGCGGAGGAGGAAATGTAAACCATCCTCAGTCACCCCGTGAGCCTTCAGTCACTGAGATGGTAATGTTGACTTTGTTGTTGACTTTATTGTGCTTTTGGAGTCTGAGATGAATCTTAAATACGGAGTGATGAAGTGAGGATATGGAAGGGCGGCGGCTGTTTTTTACTGCTGAGAACTCGAGGAGGTGGAATGACGCTTTATATGCAATAAAATCTGATTCATGAATCTCATTTCACCGTCATAAATCTAATAAATCCCGTCTCTGTGCCTTTTCTGTAAATGTCCTTTATACCACATTTCTAATAAACGGCAACTTCTGTCTTCTTTATGAACCTGCTTCTCTATAGTTGGGTGATATGACGACTTATAGAATGAGACAATATCAAATTGTCAACCGTTTGAGATTTTGAAGGTGGAATTTGTTTTTCTCGTCAGGTTCATTTTCTACCTGTTTTCACAGATTAAAAAAAAAAAGAGTATGTTATAAAGATTACCCTGGGAAAACCTTTCTTCCACCTGTTCTGAAGTCATAAACACAGGAGCGAAAACAATACACATACTGTCACATCATCTACTCACACCTCCCATAAAACAATACCACAAGCAGTCATCCACATCACCGCTCTCTCTCTCTCTCTCTCTCTCTCTCCCTCTCTCTCTCTCTCTCTCCCTCTCTCTCTCTCCTCATATCAAGATCAGAAATCAGTTTCCCACCTCATGGAAATTTTCCTCGGTGATGCCGCTGTCTTCAATGTGAAGAATGCTTTTGAGCGTCTGCACATAGAGGAGGTCCACCTCCTCCAGGTCCTCCAGCTGCAGCGGGATGCAGCACAGCTGCTTCCACACCAGCGGAGCCAGGTGGAGGTCCAGAGGCTTCTTTGTCCGGATGGCCACGCCCATCAGGATGCCCAGGAACCTGAACTGGAGCATGTGTTCATCCATGCAGGCGGACGGGTTGAAGAGGAACCTGAATGGGTTAAAGGAGAGGAAATGATGAGTTTAAGATGTTGTGTCAGGTTAGACAATGACTGAGCAGGAGGAATGAGAAGATCTCACAGAAATTATACATTTAAATGATTTAATATAGATGTCTTGAGGAAGAAATGAGCACATAAATGGACATTTTGGAGACTTGGATTATGATACATGAGAATTTTTTTTCCAGATGTTATATTATTGTTTTGCTGTTGTTGAATAGACATCACAATTTAATGCTCAGTTAATCCTGAATATAAATAAACTTTGCATCCATCAATATAAGCTAAGACTGGAGAGTAATCTATAAAAATACGACAATTTGGGGTTTCAGCAATGATATCCCAGTATGTTCATCTTCATAAAATAACAGGTTTTGTTTTCTACACTTTATTTTGAAAATCTAATTAAAAATGTTATCCTAAATTCACCAAAAGTTATCATTAGATAACGCCTAATTTGCATATTGAAACATAACATTTCAGAAAACTTGTAATAGAAAAAATAATTGTCTTAATGTCAGTAATAAACTAGGAAAGTTTCATGGTGATATCTGTTAGTTAAACCTGTTGTGTCTTCTTTTACAATCCATACATCTGTAAAGGCTGTTTTCTCAAAATGAGTTTTTTCTCAGACTCTCAGCCAGAAATCTCCACTTCAATTACATCCACCAAACTTTCCAGTTTCATCCCTCTCTATATTCTGAAGGTTTTTAACAGAGGGGTTTATTCATACATCATTCATAGTCTGATTTATACCACATTTTATTCCTAAAAACATGGCGAAAAGGGATTTATTTTTATGACTGTTGACTATATTTTCTGATAAAAAGAGATATCCAAAACTCCCTCTGTAATATGTCAACAAAATAAAACAAGAATTTTGAACCTGGCTTTATCCAATGATCACATTTTGATGCAAATTAGCACATATATAATAAGATAATGCCTCATTTGCATATTCTTGTAAAAACAAAACTTGTATTACAAAGAATAATTATCTTAATGTCAGTAATTAACTGAAGAATTTAAAAGTTAAAATTCATCCCAAATCTTTCAGAGCAGTAGAAACTTTAGGGTGGACATTGAGAATAAAAACGTGCTCAGTGACGGTCTCCTCACCTGTCTCTGTTGTAGCCGACCTCTGCGGTGGCGTTGGGGGCGGGGATGAGCAGGTCGACCACTCCCGTCTCCAACTCCTACAAACAGAACAAACATCACTGTATCTCAACACATCCAGTAAACTCTATCAGGAATCATCAGAACAGATCTGTTCCTACCTGACACATCTCTGTGATGGTGTCGTCAAACACTCCCCCGGCGTCATCGGCCCCCTCTCCCACCAGTTTGACCTTCCAGGCCCTCGATGGCAGGCGAAGGTCCGTCGCGTTCAGCTTCACAACCTGACGAGCGATCTGCACGAAGATCGGTTTACACTTCCGTCCCCTGCAGAGAGTTAACGTAAAA
This sequence comes from Sebastes umbrosus, assembly GCF_015220745.1. Classification (NCBI taxonomy): domain Eukaryota; kingdom Metazoa; phylum Chordata; class Actinopteri; order Perciformes; family Sebastidae; genus Sebastes; species Sebastes umbrosus. The sequence goes on along the minus strand of NC_051270.1, from coordinate 2,057,907 downwards.
TAAGAGGAAAAATAAGAGGAAGAAAACTGTTTTAACACAACAAAGCAACACGTCACAAGATCATCACAAAGGTTCGATTTCAAGTCTCTCCTTTAATTTCTTGTCACCTCTACTGTTCTGAGCTTCCCCATGAATGTTCACCACCTTTTTATTATATTTAATGGTGTGCACAGTATGAGAGAACAAACTGGGGGAACTTCTGCACTGTGGGAATGAGTGAAGACAAAGCGTGGTACTGACCGTGTGGAGATGCGTTTGACGGTGATCTGGGGGCCGTAGTTCTTGCCCTGCACCATGGTCTTACCGATGGAGCGCACCATGGGCAGAGTGTACACTCTGGGGGCCAACAGGGGCCTCAGCTGGCCCTGAACGATCCCCCAGGTACCCGCGTTGTAGTGGGACGTACAGCTCTGCGGACACAGAATCACATTTACCATCATTACATACTGAGATACAGCGTGTGGTGGCTTTTAAATCTTAGTTTATAACATCTTCTCGAAGCAAAGGCAACCTCTGAATAGTGTTGGAAGATGGTTTCATTAGATAACATTTTGACATTTGAATTGGCTCTTGAAGCTGCTTGCTTTGTGTCCTGTTCTTTGCCCACCTGGTTGTTGGGGCTGAGGTTGAGCAGCCTCCACGAGGAGTACATGAGGTCGGAGAAGTGGTAGAGGAGTCGCAGCCGAGCCCTCACTGCCTCGATGCTGATCTCTCTCAGCCCGCTGTACTGAGGAGGCACCGCCACAGGAAGACCCAGCTGGAGAGGGACCGACGAGCCTGAAGAGGAGGAGGAGGAAGAAGAGGAGGAGGAGGACGGAATTAGACAAAACGACCACGAAGGAGGAGAGAGGAGGACAGAGCAGGGAGGAATTACAAGAGGTGAGGAGAGAGAAGTGAATACATTAAGAAGATATAATGATTTTAACTTGGTGAGGGCTTGAGCCCCGGTAAGCCCGTATATTAAGACGACGGAGCCGGGAGACTGTGTGTTGTCGGAACAGGGGACCGACGTGTAGTCTGTCATGTGTCGCGGCCGAGTCACGACAAGAATTTATGACTCTCAATCGTCTAATCTGACATAGTGACCATCGTAACCGTCTAAAATATTGTGTAGTCTGATCCTGGCATTAGACAGCTGTGTTATGACGGTTAGGATGTGTGTGTGTGTCTAACCTGGTGCTCGAGGCGGCACACAGGGAGCCGTCCAGGCGGCGCTGTGGCAGCGTCCAGCGGAGATCTGGTGGATGTTTTTGCCCTGCAGCGCCGTCGCCACCGTCGGTTCTCTGACGTGGTTGGTGTGGCCCAGACCGAGCTACACAACACAGTTACAACAAGTCACGTCAATCCATCATTTATAGGAAGGTATCACCAAAATTATACATGACTTTCAACTTGTGGATCAGAGCATAAGATTGTGATTCGATGAATAAACTTTGCTCAATTTCTAGTTAACTGAATGCTAAAAATCCCTTTTTTCCAGAGCAGACTCTGGCTGAAGGTTATGAACAGTGACACTGACTGATTAATGACCTTTCAGTGTGTGTGTGCGTGTGTCTGTGTGCGTGTGTGTGTGTGTGTGTGTTTGTCAGCAGGTTACCTGTCCCTCTGAGTTGCTGCCCCAGGTGTAAACGTCTCCCGTGGAGGAGAGCACCAGAGTGTGTTCGGCTCCGACAGCCACGTCCTGGATGTGGAACCCGGACAGAGCCGGAACCTGCTGGGGCCGGTTGTGGTTCCTGGCTCGGCCTTCTGGTAAACCAATCAGGCGGTCTGCACAAAAAAATTATATGTTGATGAAAAAACAACAACACAAATGATCTTAACATGAACTTTATTGTGAAAATACAACCGTTGTCCACGCACAAAACGAAAGGTGAACGAAAGTTTGCACCCGTTTCTTTATCAATTAATCTGCTGATTATTTTGTTAATTGATCGTTTAGTCTGTTAATCATCAGAAAATAGTGAAAAATGTAAATCTTAATTTCCCTAAGCCAAAAGTTATGTCCTCAAATATCAAGTTATGTCTGACCAACAGTCCAAAAAATAGGTTTAGTGTCATGTAAAACTGGAACCATTAAATATTTGGCTAAAAAATTAATAAAAATAACTAACGATTAATATCCCCCTGATACACTAATCGTTACAGCTCTAATCATTATATTATTATTATCATATTAAAGATCAGGTGGGGAGTAAAGACGTCATGAAACCGTAGCGTACCTTGGCCAAACGTGAAGACTTTGCCATCTTTGGTTAAAGCCACAGAGAACTGTGTTCCACACGCCACCTTCTTGATGGCGATTCCACACAACACGTCCACTTTCTAAGGAATCAAACAATTTAAAATAAACCTTCATTAAATTCCCTCAAAAACTAAATCATATATGATTGTTTTCACAGGTGAACATCACGTGAAGCAGGAGGCCTCATGAAGCGCCTACCTGAGGGGAGGACTTGGCGGTGGAGTTGCCGAGTCCCAGTTTCCCGTAGTCTCCGTCACCGAAAGCCCAAACCATCATCCCGTCAGCGGAGACGACTAAAGTGTGGTTCAGACCACAAGCCACCTGAGGAGGGAACACATGTCAACATAAACTCTGAGAGGTCGTCAGTCATCTACTGTGTGTTCACTAAACATTCAAAAGATTTCAGCTGTCAAAACACAAGAAAGCAAATAGTCAAAAGATGAATTATTCTTTCTGTAGACCTGTTTATGAATATGGTCGTTGTGACATACAGACTCAGCATCATAAAATAAAAAATAGTAGAGTCTGTGAATTTGTTAAATAAATGTCAACATCTCCCCTTGGTAAGGTCTAACCTGTCCGACTTGGTAGCCCTCCAGAGCGGTGACCTTCTCCGGTAGCTTCTTGTTCGAGGTGTTTCCCAAACCCAGCCTACCGTAATCACCGTTCCCAAATGAGAAAAGCTTTCCGTCAGCTGTTACCACTGCCGAGTGTTTGAACCCACAGGACATCTGAAAGAGAGAAAAGTGAAGAAGCAAAATCCTGTATTACTATTACGTCTCTACTTTTACCAGAACTGAATAAAATCCCTTTTTTGCTGAATCCTTTGTGTTCCTAACAGACTGACCTGCACCACCTCCTCTCCCTGCAGCGCTTCGATCTGTCTCGGCCGGCGCTGGCGGTCGCTGTTCCCGTGGCCCAGCTTACCGTAGTCCCCGTCCCCCCAGCTGAACACCTCGCCGCTCTCCGTCAGGGCCATGGAGTGACCGTCGCTGCCGCATGACGTCACCAGCTGAGTCACAACGAAACCTGAGGGGCAAAGAAGACGACCACGTGGTCAGGATGGAGGTTAACACATTCAACTGAGTTCACACTACACAATTTGAGCCCTGATTTTCTGCTCCCCGACTGTTTTTAAGAGCTTCCCGACAAAAAGCCCCAAATCTGAGGCAAATCGGCGTTGGCGTCATGTGTGAACTGCTCAAAACTGAGAGCCGAGAGGCACGCGGACGCTCACCAACGCCTTGCAGACACATTCCAGATATCTAGCAGACTAAATATCTGAACCTGTCGGGGGAGTCTGTCGGGGAGCTACAGCCAATGAGCGAACGGTAAGAAACAACAGATATTTCAGCGGCACCTTGAAGAGCCGAGATGACGGTGAGGAGGTGCAGGTCGTCAGAGTTGCCCTGACCCAGACGGCCGTAGCTGCCCTCGCCGCAGGCCAGCACCGTCCCGTTAGGCTGGATCACAAAGGTGCAGTTCTGACCACACACCACCTGAAGGAAGCAAACACAGAGGAGACAGATCATTATATGCTGGTGGTCCACAGCAGATAAACAATCTGATTTTAAGACATTGGAAGACAGGGATCAGATGTTAGGATACTCTTCTAGGTTTATTAAATACAAGAAAAAATATAAATAAAAATTTGCAAATATACTATTGCAAATACTGCATATATTGTAGATGTATAATTCATGAGGAAATGTAAAAATGTAATAACAAATATAATAAAAGTATTTAAAAAAAAAGGAGGCTTTATAATCTTTACTAATTTGTACTAATGCTGATGTGACTGGATGTGATTAAAGGCAGCAGGCTGGTGTAGTTAACAAAGACATGACGTGTGTGTTTACCTGTTGAGCCTGAGAGAAGGACGGGGCGGTGGTTGGCACCAGGATGTTCCTGCCGGCCTCGGCCAGCTGGCCGTGTCGCCCTGCACCCCACAGATACACATCACACTTCCCCCCCAGGTGCCAGTCCTGCAAACACACACACATACACACACCCAGAGAGTTATTACCGTCAGAGTCTGAGGAGAGTAAACCGTTTATTACAGCTAATCTGGGTCTCAATCTAAATTACCTCTGGTCTGGAGGTGGCCCAGGACATGATCTGTTCATCCATACCAGGCGCCCATTTACTGTTATCCTGGAAGAACAAACACCGTTATTATCTGCTGCAGAAGGTGTTGATTACGTTATAAATTACTGTTCCAACAGTGAAAGCAGCAGCAGCCTCCCTCACCAGGAGCAGAGCCATCTCGTCTTTGGGCACAGGCTCCAGGTCGGGAACAGCGAACGACTCGGAGAAGGTGGCGCCTCGAGCGAGGGCCTCCGCCGCCTTGACCGTTGTCGAGAAGCAGTCCAACCAGGCCCACTCGCTGGCACACCAGACGGCGGTGCCAGACTCTGGAGGGCAGTGTCGGAGGTTAGGAGGCACAGGGGGGCGACACAGGAGCAGGTCCAGGTGGAGACCCACAGCCAGGGAGGCGAGGCACTGCATGTAGGGGCTGTGGACGAGCTGCTCGCCACACACAACGTGGGGCTGCAGGTGGAGAAGAAAAGAAGACATCATCAACGAGAGTATAATAAACCTCAGGAGCTCCGCAGTTGTTCTTTGGTTAACAGGCAACCTGTTCTACCTCTTTGGATTTACAGTCTGCAGTCTGCGATTGAATATTTGTGAAAAATATACAAAAAAAAATCTCAAAATGATTAGTAAAATATGTGGGAAAAAAATGTGAAAACTGTCCAGAAAAAATGTTAAAAAAATATCCCAAAAATATGTGAAAAATATCAGAAAAATTACCAACAAATATGTGAAAAGTGTCTGAAAAATATCAGAAAATTTGTACTAAAATATGTGAAATAATTTGTGAAAACTGTCCGAAAAATATGTGAAAAGTATCCCAAAAAATTTGAAAACATTTCCACAAAATATTTGAAAAATATGTGAAAAATTATCAATAAATATCCAAAAGAAATTGAAAAATGTCCCCAAATATATGAAAAATATAAAAAAAATAAGTGAAACATATGTGGAAAATATCAAAAAAGAAATATCCCAAAAATATCAGAATATTATCACTAAAATTTGTGAAAAATACACATCCAAAACCATATGAAAAATATAGCAAAAAGAATGAAAAATTTGTGAAAAATATAAAAAAAAATATGTAAAAAATAACAGAAAAATTACCAACAAATATGTGAAAAATGTCCGAAAAATATCAGAAGATTAATACTAAAATGTGTTACTAATATATGTGTGTTACTGAAAAATGTACATCCGAAAAATATTAGTAAATAATAAATACATTACAAGAACATTGGCACCACACAAAAACAGCTCCTTGCCTGCCATGTTCATGAAAATAATAAGAGAAGTATTCCACTGCGTACATCATGTACAGACAAACTTTGCCCCATGATCTTCTTCTTCTATTGAATTTCATGGCAGTTGGCGCCCATACCTGTTGCATTACCGCCATCTGCTTGACTGTCCCTTACCCCGTGTGAAAGAGGCTTTAGATTATGAAAGAGTAGATAGATATTTAATACCTTCTCGTAGGCGTACTGCTCCTGCAGCATGACAGGCAGCCTCTCCAGGAAGGCCCTCATGCAGGGCGCCATGTTGAGGCCGACCACGCCCTGCTTCTTCAGAGCTGTGCGGCAAGTGGCCAGCACATGGTTGGACGCCATGAACTCTTTGGAGCAGTTCACAACCAGCACATCCTGGAAATGAAGCAGACCAGAGAGTAAATAAAGATTCATTTAAATTCAGTGATGCGGCTACAAACATGAATCCGGTAAAGATGTCGTACCTTCGACCTGTTGGAGCAGACAGCGACACCCACATCTGGGATCCAGACGATGTTCTGGATCGCACCTGAACCGGCGACTACTGTCTGGAGCACTGACCCGTCCTGTTGGACACACAAGGAGCCACAGTGTGCCAGTGAGATGTGAGTGTGTATCTGTGTATCTATGCAACTTGTACCTGCAGTATTTGCATACATCCTACTTTTTCCTCCATCTGTGTGTGTGTTTCTTACCCGCAGGGACCAGATGTTCATGAGGCCTCCCACTCCTCCAGATGCCAGAGCCAGACCGTCGGGGCTGAAGGCCAGCGTTCTAACTGGGGTGATGTGGCCCTTCAGCTGGAAAACACACGTTGCTACACTGCCTGACCACCGGGAAGACTGCAACACAGTGACAGCAGGTGAGTGGAAGAACGCACCGGCTGTTCTCCTACGACTCTATGTATGTGTAGAGAAAATAAACAGCATGATAAATTGGTATTAATCTGCAGGTTTGGTCAGAAATATTTAGAAGCTGAGGACAAATACCCTTCAACATTCATCAAATGACAGCAATTTAAAATAAACAGCAACAATTTCATTTCTACAATGTTTACATTGTAACATAAATATTGTGAATAAAAAAAGCAAAGTAATATCTCATGTAATTATTTATGAATGCGTGTTCGTACCATGAATCTAGGTTTTGCTTCATTCTCCCACCATCCCTCTGACTCAGAGGAAGAGGATTCTGGGAAGTTAGAGATGTTTTGAGGAACCGTCCAGACGGAGACGAGGCCGTTCTGGCAGCATCTGAAAAAAAAAAAAACAGCGACACATTAAAACCCATCAAACCACAGGTAATACTCTTTCATGGACATATATCATCCTTTTGTTACAAACATGCCAGGGTTGAGAATGACAATGTTTCCTTGACATAACAGCAGATAATAGGCTGAACAATTACTGCCAGCAGTATCTCAACTACCTCAAAAACATGAGTGTGGAGGAGGTGAAGAGAACACCTCATAAACTCTCCTTTCACACAGGCAGTCTGACCCTGAAATGTTCAGGAACATTTCCTGCATGGAGTCATGTGTGAACGGCAGCGGGAAACGACATTCAGGGAAATCTGTACTGCCAATTTCTCACCTCAAGACCTCGTAACATTTCAGGGAAAATGCCAGTATGGACATGTTGTGAATGAATGCAGAGACATTGCAGAGACAAGCACATAAAGGGTTACGTGCGTTCAAAGAAAGACGCTTTTATGTGGAGCGAGCCGATCACAGGACTGATGACGTGTTTGAATCTGCGACTTGTTTACAGTTCAGCATTTACCCCACTATTTTCACAGGGGATTTGATAACCAACAGTAGATTCATATTTGAAAAATGTCAGAAAAATGTGAAACATATCTAAATAAATGTCAGAACATTATTGGTAAAATATGTGAAATAAAATGAGAAAACTGTTCGAAAAATATCCCAAAAATGTTTGAAAATTATTAGTAAAATATGTGAATAATAAGTGAAAACTGACCAAAACAATATGTGAAAAATATTTTAAAAAAATATGTAAAAAAATGTAAAAAGTGAAAAAGTGAAAAATAAATAAATCGCAAGACTCCGTTCATGATGTCTTTGAATCTGCGACTTGTTTACGGTTTAATATTAACGCCAATGCTTTCGCAGGTAATTAATAAATATGTGAAAAATGTCCGAAAAATATCCCCAAAATGTTTGAAAATTATTAGTAAAATATGTGAACAATATAGTGAAAACTGACCAAAAAATATGTGAAAATATTCGAAAAACATCAGAATATTACTAGTGAAAAAACAAGTAAAAAGAATGACTGAAAAAAATCTGAAAATGTACAAAAATATTAGTAAATAAAAAATACATTAAAAGAATATTGGCACCGGCTCCTCACCCGCCATGTTCCTAAAAATAATAAGAGACATCTTGCGTACACGCACATCCGGCCTTTCCTCACGTTCTTCTTCTGTTGAGTTTCATGGCAGTTTGCGTCCACAAGTGTTACATTACCGCCATCTACTGGACTGTCCCTCGCCCCATATACTCCAGCATTATCATGGTATGTGTGAAATGTTCCTGAATGTAGTGCATGTGTGAACAGTGAAAATCCCTAGCGGTGCCTGAAAGGTTATCCCAGTAATTTACCAGGAACTGTGTGAAAGAGTCTAAATAATCAGGTATTAGAGGACCACCTACATGGCTAACATGCTGAGGTGCTTCGGGCCACGTCCCAGCAGGCTGCACCAGGCCACGCCGTTAACCGGGGAGGGGTGTCGAAGACTCTGCAGGCAGCGCCAGCCAGAACCAGAACCCGAGTCGGAGTGAGAGTCCGGACTGGCCCAGAGCTTCACCGTCTCCTCTTTGGCACAGGTCAGCAAGATCTGCCCAGTAGGACTCCACTTCATACTGGTGATTGACTCCTGTAAAACAACAACAACAACACGCAGAGAGATTCAGCTCTGAGGAGAAACTGAGAGAAAGAGTAGAAAGAAGTAGAAATAGTTTACCTTGTGAGCATCGATGACCACGATGGCTCCTTTTTCTAAAGGCTCTTTGGATCCGATCAGCAGCTTGCCATCTGCGTAGCCCACAGCGAACGGCTTGTCTTCACTGTTACCAGGCGATGTGCATCACTGCCACTGAGAGAGGAGACAAACTTTTACTAACAGGAGTTGTGTCCTTCAGAGTGTCCAGGCAAAAAAAGATTACCACAAAAAACACTCATAGATTTATCACTCATCCTCGTCTCCGTACCATCTTTCCTGTAGCAGTGCTCCAGCTCGGTGCGGTGCATAGTGGAGGTATCCAGCACCTCAATGAGGCCCAGAGATCCGTCCATCCGTCCCACCAGCAGCATGTCTTTGGGTTCCCCGCACCACAAGGACTCGGCCTCCTCTTTAGGCCAAGCCAACGCCGACACCCAGTGAGGCTGCACATCCAGAAGGCCCTTACCACCTAAAAGGAGAGGAGAGGAGAGGAGAGGAGAGGAGAGGAGAGGAGAGGAGAGGAGAGGAGGTCACAGTCAGTTAGAGCTGGTTATTTTATTACACTCAGAATATATATTACTATTCAACAGTTTGTAACCTCCTGCCGCAGAAAGTCCTCTTTACAAATAGATGTTATTTAGTTTAGTACAAAGTTTCTCTGCTGACAAAAACATTTGATTTGAAAAAAAATATCACTCTTAGAAACTGTAAATATGGCAATTACTCCTGCTTCTTTGTGTTTTTTGTTTTTTTTAACTACTCCTACACTTTACACTCTATATTTTTATATGTGAAATGTTTGTGAAGGTTCTAAGTCATCCAGGTCATGGTATCAGAATAAGGGGTTAAAACCCAAACAAAAAAAAATTCGGACATTTTTCTGACATGTTTTAAAACTTTTTTAAACGACATTTTAAAAAAAAAAGAAAATTCTGAAATATTTTCAGTCATTTTGTCGGACATTTTTTTGTACACTTTTCTGACATCTTTCGGACTATTTTTCTGACATTTTTTAAAACTTTTTTTTCTTTCTTTTTTTACTTTTTTTTTCGACATTTAAAAAAAAAAAAAAATCCCAACATTTTTCTGACATTTTTTCAGACATTTGTTGGACATTTTTTTCCCAAAAAAATCAACATAACAGCTGATTCCAAACTTTTCAATGGTAGTGTATGTTTACACTTGAGGTTATTGAGGTGTATAAGGACTGTGGCTTGAGCTAATTGCACAACAGAAAGATGTTGATGCACAGACAGAGTCACATTTCAACGGCAGCAGAGAAAATTGTGCTCCTGAAAGCTAATAAGAATTGTGGCCGTTGATCCTGGAGGCGACTGAAAGTGGCCAAGGCCAGATGGTTCATGCTGCAGGGTGTGTGCCGGGAGGCAGGAAATGATGGTTGGACCACATCCAGTGCATCTATTTTTAATGGGAGCTATAAATCTTAATGCCGTCTCATTCATATTCTGCTGACCTCACACAGTCCAGTGATACAAGCTGGCCCGCACAACAAAGACTTTATAATGAAACAGCTTTTCAAAATAACTCAAATGGAGCTTAACGTTAACACGCCGTCTAATAAAATTAAAACAGAGCGAAAAAAAATAAATGCTCACCATTAACTTGCCAGATGTTGACCATTTTATCCATGGCGGACGCCAGATATTTTCCGGTGACGCTCCACGCCAGAGGAGACATGCAAGGGTCGCTGGGAGATCCCAAACCGGACATGCCCTCCTCTGAAGAGCCGTCACTGATGAGAGAACACAGAATAAACAGGCATGGCTTTATTTATTTGGTCACTTGGGAGGCAGCTGAAAATAAAACATCTATCTCACCTTATAAATGTGTTATTGAGGAAAAGTTAGCACACACAAACACCTAATAAAGTTGTTATGTGGAACGTGTTAGCAGACTGTTGCCTATTTACACATCAACAGAACAGCATTAGCATTCGAATGAATTAGGGCTGGGCAGTTTAAAGGCTAACTCTAGTCACAACAGCGCCAAAGAGTATGGAAGCAAAGAGACGAAACTTTGGTGTTTTTTGACAACAGCTGCTGATGTATAAAGAGACGTCTGTAAATCAGAGGATCATTTTCCCAGCAGGAACACTTAAATATCCCCCATTTAAATTATTAAGTCCTAAAATATGTAAAATTAACTGAAACTTTTCGGGCATTTTAAGGACATTTTTCTGACTTTAAAAAATAAAAAAATTCTGACATTTTTTTTTTTACTTTTTTCTCTGACATTTTTTTTTATTATTTATTTATTTTTTAATTCAGACATTTTTCAGACATTTGTCGGACCATTTTTGTACACTTCTCGAACATCTTTCGGACTATTTTTTAAAAACTTGTTTGACATTTGTCGGACCATTTTTGTATACTTCTGAGACATCTTTAGGACTATTTTTTTTTTACATTTTTTAAAACTTTTTTTCTGGCATTTTCTAAAAACTTTTTTTGGACATTTTTCAGAATTTTTTTTTTTTTAAATTCAGACATTTTTCAGATATTTGACCGACATTTTTTTGTACACTTTTCGGACATCTTTCGGACAATTTTTCATTTTTTTTTTTACATCGGGACTTTTTTTTTCTTTTAACTTTTTTTCCGTCATGTTTTTGACATTTTTTAAAAACCTTTTTTGTCCCGACATTTTTTTTTTTTTTTTTTTAAATTCGGAAATTTTTTCAGACATTTGTCGGACCAAAAAATTACATTTTCCTGACATTTTTTAAAAACTTTTTTTTGACATTTTTCTGACATTATTTTTTTTAAATTGAGACATTTCCAGACATTTGCTGGACATTTTTGTGTACATTTTTTTTTTTTTAATTTTCTGAATTGTTTTTTTTTTTTTTTTTTAAATTCAGACATTTGTCGGACATTTTTGTACACTTCTGAAACATCTTTCGGACTATTTTCTTTTTTTTACATTTTTTAAAACTTTTTTCCTGACATTTTTTTAAAACTTTTTTTGGACATTTTTCAGAATTTTTTTTTTTTTTTAATTCAGACATTTTCAGACATTTTCAGACATTTATTTGTACACTTTTCTAAAAACTTTTTTTGGACATTTTTCAGAACTTTTTTTTTTTTTAAATTCAGACATTTTTCAGATATTTGACCGACATTTTTTTGTACACTTTTCGGACATCTTTCGGACAATTTTTTTTTTTTTTTTTTTTACGTCGGGACTTTTTTTTTCTTTTAACTTTTTTTCCGTCATGTTTTTGACATTTTTTAAAAACCTTTTTTTTTCCCCGACATTTTTTTTTTTTTTTTTTTAAATTCAGAAATTTTTTCAGACATTTGTCGGACCAAAAAATGACATTTTCCTGACATTTTTTTAAAAACTTTTTTTTTGACATTTTTCTGACATTTTTTTTTTAAATTCAGACATTTCCAGACATTTGCTGGACATTTTTGTGTAAATTTTTTTTTTTTAATTTTTCTGAATTTTTTTTTTTTTTTTTTTAAATTCTGACATTTTTTCAGACATTTGTCAGACATTTTTGTACACTTCTGAAACATCTTTCGGACTATTTTTTTTTTTTTAAATTTTTTAAAACTTTTTTCCTGACATTTTTTAAAAACTTTTGGACATTTTTCAGAATAATTTTTTTTTTTAATTCAGACATTTTCAGACATTTGACCGACATTTATTTGTACACTTTTCGGACATCTTTTGGACAATTTTTCAATTTTTTTTTTTTTTTTACGTCGGGACTTGTTTTTTCTTTTAACTTTTTTTCAGACATTTGTACACTTCTCAAACATCTTTCAGATAATTTTTTTGCCATTTTTTAAACTTTTTTTCTGACATTTTTCTGACTTTAAAAAAACATTTTTTCGAAATTTTTCTGACTTTTTTTTTTTTTTTTTAATTCAGACATTTTTCAGACATTTGTCGGACATTTTTGTGTTCACTTTTCGGACATCTTTCGGACAATTTTTCAAGATTTTTTTTTTTTACATTTGGACTTTTTTTTTTCCTTTTAACTTTTTTTCCGTCATGTTTTTGACATATTTTAAAAACCTTTTTTTTTCCCTGACATTCTTTTTTAATTCGTACATTTTTTTCAGACATTTGTCGGACCATTTTTGTACACTTCTCAAACATCTTTCGGACTATTTTTTTTACAAAAAAAAAACTTTTTTCCCCGACATTTTTCTGGGATACATTTTTTTTTTTTAAATTTCGAAATTTTTTCAGACATTTGTCAAACTATTTTTTACTTTTTTTTTGACATTTTTTTTTTTTTTAAACTTTTTTTCAGACATTTTTTTAAAACTTTTTTTTTTCTCATTTAAAAAAAAAAAAAATTGGGACATTTTTTCTAACTTCCATTTATGTCCATCGCTCACTTTATGCTTCTCTGGGAAGCAACCAGTTAAGAAGTTTAATTAATAAGTAAGTAAGTAACTAGTTATAATAGTAAGCATATTTATAATATTTTTATTGTTCAACACAGAATATTTCAGTTAAATAGAATAAAAATAATTTAGTTTTACTTTTGTATGGCACTATCTAGGCAGATGTTTTACTGGTGTCCGGTAGTCGCTTTCAGTCCAAAATGGCGGAAGCGTAGCTTTGCTGCTGGAATTGAATTTCACTTCTTAAAAACATACGTTCTTTGGCGTAGCTGCCCGGCCCCTAATAATGTCAGAGAGCTCAGTTTTGTGACTCCAATCAACTGATAGAGCTGCACAGTGAGCTGTAAATATAACACTGTGGTTTCATTAACATACTGACGTCTCTGGAGGTGGAACATGGGTCTGTAGTTTCAGAGACTTACTCCTTATTGAAGATGCAGGTCTGCTGGAGGGTGTACTGGTTCTTGGTTACGTTCCACATCCTGACCGTCCCGTCGTTGCCACTCGTAGCCAACAGGCCTTTCTTACTGCACCAACCACACGTGATGACCTGAGTGAAAACAGACTTTATTTAATACCAGTTTATATCACACTATTTTCAGTTCACTTCTAGCCCACGCTGCTGACTCACTCTGCTCTGGTGAGCTTCCAGCTTGATGAAGGAGCACTTCCGCAGGTCCCCCGCCATGTCGGCGAAGGTCTGCGGCCGGCTGTGGTTGTTGTCGCGGTCGTGGGCGGCCAGCGTGCGGACCAGCTGCTGGGCGGCCCACTGGCGGTGCTGAGAGGAGAGCCTGGAGGACAGGCAACAGGCCGCCAGAGCGTTGGCCAGCTCCAGAGGCCCTACAGCGGAGGGATTATGGGAAGGATGGGCATACAAATGCGCAATTAGCCCTGCTCGACACGGAAAAGAAGGTGACAAGGTGGCCCGGTGAGTGAGAGAAGGAACAAAAATGACAAACATAAAAACACAAAAAAGGCACAGAAAAAAACACAAAAGTGACCCGAGAGAAACAAGCTGCGCACGAGCCACGTGTGTGCATGAAAGCTTAACAGACATTACTGATGATTTATGCCATTACTACAAGAATTACACAAATACATGACAATAGTAATTATGAGATGGTAAAAAATACATACAAAACATTGCCTTTGCAAAAAATATGATAGGATAGAAGCAGTTTGTGTTTAAAGGGATAGTTGGGATGTTTGTCAGTGTTGTTGTATGAAGTACTTCTCCATAGTCAGTGTGTTACCTACAGTAGATGGAGTTTGGAGAAACAGACAGGAGTACCAGCACATATGTACACACCCATAAAGTACCTCATACAACCCCACTGAGAAACACCTGAACTATCCCTTTAAGGTCAAATTACAAGAACACATTTTGAGACCACAAAGTAAATAATTCTGACACATTCTTGAAAGATAAAAGTAATTGGAAAATATGCAAGGAAAACAAAGCAGCAAATCAACTTAAAAGTATCTAATATCTACTCACTTATCACAAAAACGACCAATTAGATAAAGAAATGCACTGAAACAGAGACAAACAGACTGGACAACACAGAACAACAGTTTCTTTTTATCTCCTGCTCCTCTGAGTTTACAAACCTCTTTTCTCCATATCAGCCTTGTCATAAGCAGGTCTGAGTCTGGCCCCTTTATCAGCCAGCAGGGCCACCAGAGCCTGGGTGACCACGAAGTTGGGCGAGGTGACGAGCTTGTTCTCCTCGGCCACGCCACGCAGGAAGCTGGGCAGGAACTTCCTCTGGATGGGGTCGTCCACTGTGGTTAGATTCATGCCGGTAGCTGCAGAGATCAGGTTCTGGAGAGGAGAGAATATTGAATCATATATATAAAGAGAGTGTGGACAGAGCCGGGCTAACTGTTTTCCCCTGCTTCCTTTATGCTAAGCTAAGCTCATAAAGCACCAGACTGATGGGTTAACGTTGTGTACCTGCGTGCAGAGTTGCACCAGCAGCTTGGCGGCGTTGGGACTGTTGGAGGCCAAGCAGCCCACTGCTGTGCTGAGGTAAGCCAGACATGAGATGGGTTTGCTCGCCTTGGCGGCACCGCGGGGCCTTTCAGCGTGACCGGAGCCCGCTATAGGACTGGTGGAGAGACCGGCTCGGCCCGCCGCCGCCAGGCACATCAGCCTGACCAGAGTCCTGATGTCGGTTAGACCCAGAGACTCCAGACCGGCTGCAAGGCTGCAGCTGGAACCGCTGTGTGGGAGGGAAGGAAGGAAGTCATGTGTTACATAACAGACTGAACGTTCTGCTCCCTGACTGACGTCTGTTAGATCACAGAAAGGTTTAACCCGTGAAGATTTGTTCCAGAGTTGTTGGTGTCAGCTAATCAGAAAGACAGACTAGTACTTGATAAAGATCTTCATGCACAGACAGACGGAGGACAGACAGATGGAGGGGGTGTGTAGTCATGACTACCTGACAGACAGCAGGGACAGCGCTCTCATCACCATGGTCCTGGCCAGCAGCACCTGGGCTGCAGCCGTCACCCTCCTCAGCGCCATCACTCGGTCATGAGGGTTCTGGAGGGCGGCGGCCTGCTCGCCGAGGGTCACTCTGCCCGATGAACTTTTGTCCACCGAGGTCTGACAGCCTGAACACACAAACACACTCAGATTACTGTTGTTACCTAACGAGGGCTGAACCAAAACGCTTTACTTCAGTTTGATTATATTGATTATATTATATCAATAATGGGATGTTGTCCTCCTCACCTATCTGCAGCAGGGTCTCCTCCATGCTATTGGTGGCAGTCACCATGGCAACGGAGGCTCCCAGCGGGTCGCTGTCAGGGAACTGGACGGCCTCGGGGACGATCCTGCGCTCACTGAGACCCAACGGTCCGGCCAGAAGCTCAAACTCCTCCTCCCCCGTCAGCTTCTCGTCTTCGTCGACGTCCAACATGTCCCAGTCCTCTGCAGCGGGACGGACAGACGATTTAAAAATCAAAAATAAAAATACAAAACATTCTGTGTATCAAATACATCACATCACATTACAACGTACCTTCATAGACACTGTCCTGCTTTCCCAGGAGGTCAGGAGCCTGTCCCTTATACCTGAAGACACATCACAGAATAAGACAATATGAGGAGTTTTACTTCCTTTAAATAATGAGGCAGGACAAAGTATTACAGAAATAAAACTAAATGCCTAATGACTCCAACATAATACAGAGTCCATAGACAGAGGGACAGGTGTTGTGGTGAATATTGGTTTATGACTGAGGTCCAAATAGTTCTCTCAAATTACAATAACATTTTTTTTTATAAAATTAAGGAGTGTGAAAACTTTAAAAAACATAATTCATAAATAAACACACTAACTAGTACTCTGGGAACGCTGTTACATAAGTCCTAGTTAACTCTCTGGAGTCCAGGTTGATTTTGACTTTCTATGCATTCCTTTATGTCTTTGTTCAGCACCTTTTAAACTCCTTAACTCACATGCATCAGTACAAACTCAGCTATAAGTCTGTCATCTCATTTTGTTAATTCAATAAAGTATAAAGCTGCTTGGAATAAAAAAAAAAAATACAATAAAAATGTACAAAAAAAATATATTATTATAGAACACTTGTAGGTTGTGAAAAATATAGTTTCACACAAATACAGTAGAAGGATGTAAGAAATCAAACTATAAAACGTGTAAATAAAACTATTGTACAAGTGGGACAGTTACATTTTTTCAACACAATTACAGTAACAATGCTGGATTGTTTTACGTTCATATCGATACTTGGGTTTAAAAAATCTGGTTAATTATCAGCTGATATTCTTTTTTACATAAACACATAACATATCTGTGTTTGATTAAATTCTGATCATAATCTAAACAACTGTTAAAGTGGTGATAAACCTTTCACTTTCTCCTTGAAAAAAATAATTATGCTTAGTTTGATGTTCAGTTCCAGATTTATTTATTTATTTATTTATTTATAGGTATTTATTACTGTTGAATTGTTTTGACAGGGGGCAGGGGTATCGGCCGATTTCCTACTCCAAACTATTGTTATTATATCGGCCTTTAAAAATCATCAGTCAACCTCTAGCCAATATATCTGCCATAAGCTAACATCAGCAGATGTGTCATCTTACTGTATCAGTCCAGCTTTAGTAGCTCCATAACTTGTAAGGACCAAGTCGTAATGGGGTAAAGATATTCATATTACTAAGATACAGCCATAAAACTAATGTGCTTCCTTGTCCACCTGATCTTTCCCAGGTGTGCTGCGTACCTCTCCACGATGGGGACTTTGGCCTTGCTTTTGATGGCCAGGTACTTCTCTCTGCAGCCGCCACACAGCAGGTAGTAGGGGTTCCCGCTCCCACACTCCCCTCCGAACCAGCCGTCTACGTAGGAGCCGTTGCTGCGGTAGCCCTGCCGGTTGGCGCTACGGCCGCAGCCCGGGTGGCTCTTCTTCATGTGCTGATTGAAGTTGGCCACGTTGGCCTCGCACAGCTCGCACACAACCACTTCATCTCGATCGTCGGACTCGCACACGTGCTGCGAGGTGAGGGACAATCACAGAGGAGCACACACACATTCACGTACGTGAAGGGACAAACATCAGCATCCGTGCAATGTGACGCGTTAGAAGCATGAATCAACGAGAGCTTTGCATTAATGAGTTCCAAGCAGCAGCCAAATAATCAGCACTGAGAATGATAATTTTGTTATTGACAAGTCTTTCATTCCATGCCAGTTAGATCAGTGGAGAGAGCTCAGGAGGAAGAGTGCTAGCGGGCATTTCGGCGTGCAGATACACAGTGGAAAGCGCTTAGAGTGATCGCATCTGTCCGGGTCAAATTGATCGCTGTAAGCCGATGATTATTATAACCGAATATTTGTTGTTGTGCATCATTTCTAATGCAGATTACCATCTAACTGACATCTGTATATTTATTAAAGCTTCAGTAGGCAGTATATTTTTGGCATCATTGTCCAAAAATTCCATAATAACATTTCAGCATATTGTAATTCAAGTGTTCTGAGAGATAACTAGACTTCTCCTCCTCATGGCTCTGTTTTCAGGCTTAAGAACATCTAGCCCGTGACGGGAGACTTTGACCAATCACAGGTCATTTCAGAGAGAGAGCGTTTCCTATTGGCTGTGCTCCGGTCATGTGACTGGAACTTGGCATGCCGTTAGGAGCACCGGAGGACACAGAGTCTCGAGGAAAAGTATCAAGGGAGTAAAGTAAAAAACAAAACAAAAATTTAATTAATGTTAGTCTAATTTAGTTTTAAAATGTCTTTCCGTATGTTGTCATGCATGAAAAGACCCAAAATGAACGCTGTAAGCAGACTACTTGATTATTTGAACAGTATTTGTAGAGGAATGATTCTGTCCCGAGCTTTTTGATCACTATAAGCGGTTGATCGCTGTAACCGTGATCACTATAAGCGGTTTCCACCGTAGTATAAATGAACTGTGAGTGAGAAGTGCTGCAGGTAAAGAGCAGAATGGTGATGGCGGCCCCTCTGGACGTAGCATAAAGTCACACACACCCATGTTGGCCAGTCCAGTACCTCCGGGATCCACATTCCCAGAATGTCGGTGTCACTGGCAAGGTCCTGGCCGAACATGGCCTCCATGGTCTCCTCGTCCAGGTCCATCTCCAGCTCCTCATCCAGGTTGAAGTCGTAAAGGGCGCCCGGGTCTTGTTGCTGTTGGAGGGACGAGACTTCCCGCCGTGACTGGCTGTGGTGGGCCTGCACCGAGCGGTACAGTCCAGCTTACAGAGAGAGAGACGAGGAGGTTTAAAGTGGTTGTGAGGAAGATAAACAAGGTGTGGAGAAAGGTGTGTATATAATATTCGTACCAGCGCGAGCTAACAGCGTGCGTGCAGCCAGGTCAAAGCGGTGTTTCCTACCGACAGCAGAGCGTCCTCTGAGTGGACCGCCGCTGGAGGCTGAAGCGTTGTCCTGTTCCAGACCCTCGGGACTACAACATACACAAAATATAGACTTTTTATATACAAATTTACAATTTCTGACATTCGGTATAAAGTAAGTATTTTAATAATAAGACGTCTATTATGAAAACACTTCCAATCGTACCTCTCGCTAAAGCCCTCCTCCATCTCTGAAGCATCTGCACTGGCGATGTCTCCAGGTGAGCACAGGTACGGGCTCCTGTCCAGAGATTTGCCTCCAGTGGAGGCCGTTGCACCCGG
Source organism: Sebastes umbrosus (assembly GCF_015220745.1). Taxonomy (NCBI): domain Eukaryota; kingdom Metazoa; phylum Chordata; class Actinopteri; order Perciformes; family Sebastidae; genus Sebastes; species Sebastes umbrosus. The sequence goes on along the minus strand of NC_051270.1, from coordinate 2,038,740 downwards.
ACAGGACGAGTCAGACCCGTCGCCGCCGACGCCGCTGCCTCTGGTGTTAGGCTCGTCGTGCTCCTCCTCCGTACCGGGATGCTCTATCATCCACATGGCCAGAACCGTGATGTTCTGAGCGTCTGCTTCTCCTCGGGCCCCTGAGGTAACAGGAACACACACTCAATATACCACACAATGATACTCATACCACAAAGACTGATCAGGACTGATGTTGGTTAAAAGATTTAACTCTGTGAAAGTGGAAAATAATATCAATATTTAATCTTATGGCATTTTTTGACGCAGGCTTTTTTGTCCTCTGTGGACATCAGAAGAACTTTTTTAAAAGACGACAACTTGGGATGTAGGAATTGTGATGAGCATTTTTCTCTATTTTCTGACATTTTTATAGACTACATAATTAATTAATCGCAAAAAAACTGATTAATAGATAAATCAATTATGACGTTATCAGCTCTTTCCCTCGCTCTGTTGTGATGTAGAAGTCATAGTGTGCTATCTAATAACTTGTGTCGTTCAGAATAAAAATTCAGCTTCAAAGCACTGAATTAAATGAAACGAAAGTGCAGATGGGGGGGGCAGAGAGGTGAGACTGACCGGTGGCCTCCAGAGCTTTGGTGATCTGGCGCAGAGAGAAGCCCATCTCCAGCAGAGGCACAGCGATGGCCGGGGGAGGAGGAGACGTTGACAGCCTGCTGCTGGGGTCCGACAGAGCTGGAGCAGACAACAACAACACAGTTATATAGTTAGCCAGAGCCTTCTATTGGGGAAGACTTCTAAAACATTTTGTAATAATTAAAAAACACAGTGAAGAAGATTTAAAATGTGTGCAGTTTTTGTTGTCTTACATTAAGGACACACTGAACAAGCTTTTCAACAGCGATGTTTACATGCATGTCAGTCTGGCATACTTACAGGTACCCGTCCTGTTCTGTTGTCTGGAGGGCTGGGAGTCCGGGGAGGTGAGACTCTGCCGGCGGCCGACCTCTTCAGAGGGAGAGGTCGGCAGAGAGGACACCGGAGGAGTCTGAGCTCGACGGGTTGGAACCAGAGTGGTAGTCGGGTAGCTGGAGAACATTTGCCTGTTCACATCACAGAGAAAGCGTTAAAATAATCATCTCAGTTGAATCATACATGAGAAACGAGGCTAATCATGAACACTACAGCTGACTGACAATATGCGCAGCCATCTGCTCTGACCTGAGGAGGCTGAGAGGCATGACCCCCGGAGACTCAGAGGCCGGGACGGTCTCCGTGTCGGTGACAGGTGTGGTGGCAGTGGTGGTGTCCTCCAGCGAGGAGCTCATGAAGGAGGTGGTGCTGGAGGCAGAGGGGCTGGTTGTGATGGGGGTTTGTGCCAACTGCTCACCCTCCGTACCTTCCCCCTCACCTTCTGGTTCACTTCTCACTCCTGAGGGAAACACAAAAGAGAGATGAAGAAAATGCTCCCCAAGCTCTAATCAACAGTCCATGTCCGTCACATCTGTACACATCCTCACCAGGTTTGGCCTTCCCCCCGCTGGGCTCCTCCAGCAGCCCGTTCACCACCAGCTTGTAGATCATGGCCTGAGCCCTCTCCAGGTCTGCCAGGCCCAAGGCCCGCTTGATGGGGGAGCGCATCACCGCCCGCTTCACCATGTGGCGCATGAGGAACTGCAGCGCCGCCCGCATCTCCACTTCCTCCTGGCAGACCGGCGAGGTGGCAGCTGTGCTTCCGCTGGTGGTGGCGTTCAGATCGGCATTGTGCCCGCTGGGTGCTGCTTCAGGTAACACCTTCATGTCACAGGAGAGAACAGGTTAGTATGAATCTGACCCATATTTGACCTGGAATCTGCTTCAGCTATTATATTATAATCTCATATTAATTCTTTATTAAGAATTTCTAGTTTTCGATTAAGAAAGCGAATAAGCATATTTCCAATTTGTTAAGAGCTTCCTCCTACCACTGAAGAACATGTGGGTGATTAACCTGCTATTATAAAGTAAACCTAACAAGCTGCGGTACCTTTGGTATGAGCAGCAGCTCAGCATACTTGCTGCAGCTCAGCAGGGCGCTGAGGGTCTTCATGGCTCCCAGGTAGAGGTAGGACAGCTGCACGGCGTGGATCTCCGACTGCGTGGCGATAGAGGACGGAGACGGCTCATGACTGCGGGAGCCGTGCTCGTGGCCTTTCTTCCTGTTCCCCTCGGCAGGAGTGTGAGGAGCTGCAGTGAAAAGCGTCTCATTCCCGCCTCCGCTAACCACAGAGGAGATCTCACTCTCTGACTTTGAGTTGGGCGCCGCGTGTGCTTTGACCTCGTCCAGGCTGTGGGACACACGCAGGTCAGAGGTCGCGGTGTTTGGAGCCGCTCCAGACGAGGTTTCGGTGTTGTCCTTTTGTTCGTTACGGTTGTGCCCCTCGTTCTCCGCCGCCTTGTCTTCGTTACCGGTCGGCTCGTGCCCGGTCGAGGCCGCGTTGCGATGCTTCTTGTCGTGGCGCCGCGCGCTGAGCTTGGCGACGGTTTCCTCATGGATGCTGGTGAGGTAGGTGAGGTCCAGCAGCAGCGAGGCGGTGAGGCCACGGAAACGAGCCACGTCGAATGGCAGCGGCTCGCAGGGCTCCAGGTTGTAAAGCGGAGTGTCACTAGGCGACCAGAAAGTTGGGAAGCTTTAATAGAAGGGAGTGGAAGAGTGGAAGGAGACAAGGGAAGGAAACACAAAGTGAGGGAAAGGGCAGGAGAGAAAGAGCACAACATGCAAGACAAATAAAAGAGATGGAATGTGTGGGGTATGGCACAAAAACATGCCGATCGGTGACTCATCGGAGCATGCAGAAGAGTTATGGATTAATGGCGATGCAAAAGGGCGAGTCAATAAACATGAAGACGGTGAATTAGAGGGAGGATGGAGAGTGATAGGGAGGCTAACGCAGAGTGTCAGAGGGACGTGAATACAGGCAGTGGAGAAACATTCAGCTCCATCTGTGTTTTTAAATACATTTGATCAGCCATGTGGTCATACTGCCGATGACCACGGCACACGGCACAGGAGTACTAGAGATGCACCGAGTGATCGGACGGTACGCTTGCCTCGGTTGTCGGTGTTACACGGTAGTCGGGCACACACCGATTACATTACATACCCACCACCCCCAACGTCGTCTAGCTTTTTTTACAGAAATAAAAGTCATTTTGGAATTTCAGTGGCATGTTAGCAATAGATAATCGGACGACGGACGCTACAAACTGAGAGTGAATGTGTCTGCTCCGTACGGAGTCTCAACTCAGAGTAGCAGGAGTCAGATTTCACACACGGGATGAGAGAGAGTTGACAGACAAGACGATGGCGGAGGATTTGGTGTCGAAGCAAAAAGCAAACGCGCCTATTTAGCAATATTTCAGATTAAAACCCAACGCTACAAGGGAACCATAAAGAGGTGATTACCGTGAGGAGGACGGAGCACAAAAATGTTTGTGTATGCCATCAATGATGGTTCTTTGAAAGAAATCGGCCGGTCAGACTTTTGAAAAATCGGATATCGGCAAAGAAACTTGTAATCGGTGCATCTCTAATAATACCAGAAGAGATCATCATGAACAGCACTGCAGCGACAGCCAAAAATTCTACATGGCTGATATTGAAAAAATCTAAATCAATCCATGACTAGCTGACAATCTGGTATATCTATCAAATATACCAGTCAATAACAAATACCGCAACATAAAGACAAAGAAAAATGTCAAAGAAATGTGCCGCAGCAGAACTTTCAGCCCGTACCTGATGGTGATCTCGGCCTCGTCCCACTGCACCTTCGCCGAGGTGCTGCCCTCCTTCACCACGCCCAGCAGAGTAGCATGCCTCCCTGTCTGCTTGTGCACACATCGCCCGCCAACACGCAGGCCCGCGTCCGCCCCTCCGATCACCGCCAGCACCGGCCACACCTCCGTGCAGAGCGTCCTCAGGTGGTGCTCCGACAGCTCCCCCAGGCCGTGCTGCCGTCCGTGGCGTCCCCTCTCCTCCTCAGTCCTCGTGGGCGTCTCTTGGCTTTCTCTCTGGGCGTCGTGCTCCTCGCGGCTCTGCACCGAGCGGCTCTTCTTCAGCCTCTGACCCCCACCGGACGCGGCAGCGGACTCCCTGAAGCAGGGTTTGATCTTGTTGAGCCGCTCGATCATGGTCTTGTTGATGCGATGGGTCCAGTCGTCGGTGCGGTGTAAGATGCGGATCAGCTGAGTGGTGGCCTCGGCCAGGACGGTGGCCATGGGGCTGCAGACCGGGTCACCGGGGAGGAGGTCTCGAGGCGTTCCCCTCATCTGCATGTCACAGATCTTAACCTGGAAAAAACAAGCAGAATATACATATATAAATACAACATATGTATACAGAGGGCTGTCACGAATACCAATTTTTGGGCTTTGAAGCTTCGGTGAGTAATATTCAAAGATATTCAAACTAATAATAATGAATGTTTAATATAAATAATGAATATTGTTGTGGGATTATTCCTTATTTCATGGGCTATTTGGGGATTTATACATTATTATTACATACTTATATATAGAAAAAAACAAAATGAAGCATTCGAATACTGATTTGGAGGTCGATTACTATGGCAATGGTCGAAACTTCAAAGCATTCAGGTCAGCCCTAATAAATAGATATAAGTAAAGTAAAGTAAGTATAAAAGTCTAACAACATGGCAGAAAACAGCTGTTTTTGCAGGATATATATTTCCATAAAAAGCATCACATAACTTTAAATAAATAAATAAATGACATTAAATGTACCAAAAATGATAATAAAAATAAATGTAGCCATTAATTTATTGATAAAATGTGACATAAATTGATATTTCTGTTTTAATATGCTTATGCATTCATAATATATTTTTGAATTTATTTATTCATTATTAAATTGTATGTATTTATTTAAGTATTTAAGTAGGTATTCATTTATTTATTTTATTAACTTTCAAATGTATTAATTTATTTATGCATTCATTTTTTATTTATTTTTAAAATAATTTGTTCATTACTGAATTGTATGTATTTATTTAAGTATTTATTTTATTAACTTTTAAATCTATTCATTTATTTATGCATTCATTTTTTTTTTATTTTAAATATATTTTTAAAATTATTTATTCATTATTAAATTGTATGTATTTATTTAAGTATTTAAGTAGGTATTCATTTATTTATTTTATTAACTTTCAAATGTATTAATTTATTTATGCATTCATTTTTTATTTATTTTTAAAATAATTTGTTCATTACTGAATTGTATGTATTTATTTAAGTATTTATTTTATTAACTTTTAAATCTATTCATTTATTTATGCATTCATTTTTTTTTTCATTTTAAATATATTTTTAAAATTATTTATTCATTATTAAATTGTATGTATTTATTTAAGTATTTATGTATGTATTTATTTATTTATTTATGCATGATTTCCCCCCCTTATTTATTTCCCCAAACTTATTTACTTCTGTAATCTTTTCTTCATACATTTTTATTTTACATTTCTTTATGCATTTCTGCATCATGTGCAAATGAGTGGGCTGTCACTCAAAGTGTGTCATAATGGGGTCAGAGTGCATGGATCGACTAGATGAAGGAGGACGTTTATGTTGTCTTACCTTCTCTCCTGGGTTGCTGCTGTAGAACATCACACAGGGGTAAAGCTCTGTGGCGTCGACATCCTCGAAGGCTAACTTTGGTTCCTGTTGAATCAGTTAACAAGTTAGAGATGAACACAGAACCGTGAGGAGGAAACACAGCTTCTCTTTTATGGATCCTCTTTGCTGTTGAATTTTGTTTGAATAAAAATGAATACGCATGCGTTTGATGAGGAACGACACTCAAGTATTTAAAAAATATCCATATATTTATACAACAGAACATTTACACACACAAACATGACAAACTGTTGCATGCCACATGAATATATAACCCCGGTCTCGTCATCTGATATTGAACTAGCGTCTCTCACCTCTCCGTTCTTGCCGAAGGAGATGGTCCTGGCCTCCATGTCCAGGACGCAGGTGATGAAGTCTCCCTGCGTGAAGCTGCTCAGCGTCAGTGTTTGCTCGCCGTTGTGATACAGGTTCCCGCTGTACGCTCGGTACAGCCACATGTCCGACGTGGTGCGGTGGTTGAAGTCGTGCACGGGCCATCGTGAAACTCCGACACATGTTCCCTCGTTGCCTCGGTTCTCCTTCACTATGTAAAACTACACAGGAAATAAAATGTGAAATGAATTTAAGAAATAGCAATTGTCTGGAGTGGTTGTGTGTGTATGTGCGTGTTTGGGGCCAATCACAATGATGTTATGCTGCTGGACATAATAATCCACTAATGTACCTTCCACTGGTAGCATCCAGAGGAGATCCCCGTAGAGGCCAGGCCGTAGCCTTTCCCCCCGCTGCCATGCGTCAGCCCCTGGCCGTTCTCCACCACGCAGCACTGAGCCTTCTCTGGGTCAAAGGACACTTCCTGGATGGGGAGGTTCTCGTCCTCCTCCTCTGCCTCTCCCTGTGGAGTAAACTAACCGTCAGTCACTCAGACTAATAATGATAACGGGAAGGGGAGGGAGGAAGGAGAGCGGTTAGTTGCTCACCTGTAGTTTGAGTTCCTGAACTTTTTCTTTAATCTGGATCGAGTGTTTGGCTTGAGCTACGGGAGCTTCCCACATGCAGTCAGACAGCAGGGCGAACAGCCGCTCAACGACCTGGAAGAGACCAAACTACATCAGCTCACTGACTGTCACCGAGGACTCGTGCGAAGCAAAGAAAGCGGCTCACCTGTGTCATTTGGTCATCCTCCATGTTGGCCTCACAGGCAGGCAGGACGGCCTCCAACACATGAAGAGCCAGGAGACGAGTCCTCAAGTTGCCCACCAGAGGGACCCCTAGAGTTAACAGCCACCGAGGGGTTAATGTCTCAGATAGGATTTCATTAGAATTAAAGCACCGCTCCTTTAACAGTGTTGTGTTACATGAGCTGGTCATACCCGAGCAGCACTTCTGTGCAGCGATGTTGAGCAGCACTTCGGTCCATTTAGGGGACGCCATCTTGGACTGGATGGCCTTGGAGGACACCACTCTCCTGAGGAAGACCAGGAAGTCTCCGAGGTGGAGCTCAGCAGTGTGCTGCTTACGGATCAACGCTGAAGGACGAGACAATAAAAAACATAAATTACATTTCATGGAAAACAAACCTTCATCCACTTTCCCTGCAGCTTCAACGTAGTGTAACGTTATACAGACATAACAAGGCTTCCGAGAGAGGCTTCTGAGAGAGGCATCCGCCGATACGTTACACGGAAACACACCGTGTTAATAATAATAATAATAATAAGCCGACCGCCTCGCGGTACCGCCAGCTGTGAGCTGGGATCTGTTTTTAAAGCCACGTACCTTGGCGGAGGTCTGCGCGCTCTGAGTGCCATTCTAGTATCTATTTAGAATTTCTTATATTAATAGATGGATTATTTGTTTTCTCAAGTTGACAGTTGCTATCTTTCATGTGTATTATTTACGATAATGGTCCCATGTTTGCAACAGATTATGTAACAGAACTGGCTCTTGTTTCCTGATCATACGACTGCCTGGTTATCAAATTATTGTTAATTTTTTGTTGACAAAAACATATTTTTGTTAGAGTTCTTACTGACAAGGTTCATTTATATTCATCATTTAGTTGTTATGATGGAAAAACTGTTGTCAACAAGTGTGTTTGATCGTAGCTTCTGCTCACTGAATGTAATAATGGCCACAAATAGAGGTGTTTGATTTGATTCGGTTTTCGATTTAAACATGCCATTGTTAGACTACGGAGTCTTGAGGTCCAAATTTCCCATCCTGCATGCCTAGTCCCGAGAGGACTGACTGGATTGAGTAGTTTAAGTTTGATGTTTTATATTCCAAAATGCAAATGTTACTTCTGTTAGTGTTTGTAATGTGTCTGTTCAGAACACGGCGGTAAAGTTGGTAATTGTTTTTTTTGTGCCGGTTTATAGTTTTAACTATGAGTCAGAAAGCTGTTCATCTCTTGAGTAAAATAAAAGTGTTAATGTTGATTTTGATCGATTTCCAATGTAGAATTGAAATCGTAACACCCCTTGCCACAAATACGGTGTACTGCATGCATCATCAAACACAAGAGGGACGACTTGGCTCCCTCATCAGGTCACTAAAACAAACTATTATTTCTATGAAAGAGTAACAACAGGAAACTGCTTTATCACCTCTGAAGTCTTTCTTTTCAGAGTCGGCGCTGTCCTCCTGTTTGTTGTCTTCTTGGTCTTTTCCAGGGGACAAGAGACTGACTCCTGCCTGAGACAGCAGGTTCTTCAGCTGGCTGCAGAGCAGGTCCAGCAGCGACTGGACCACCTTGGGACTCAACTTGTCTGCATACGTCCTGCAAATCCAAGCAAAGACACAGCTGTTGATTCTCTTTTCTTCAGGTTCACAAAAAGTGCCCGACTCCATCCATTCCTCCGCTGTTAAAGCTCTTACCCGGTGCTGATGGCCAGTATCTGCAGCAGGCGCGTGGACGCCACCTTGAGGGCGGTGCTGAGCTGGGACACTCCGGGTTTCTGCAGCAGCTGCAGCGGCTGTCCCAGCATCGTCTCTGTTCCGCAGAGCTGGGACAGCACGTTGAGCAGCCCGCTGGAGATGGCCAGGGACACGTCCACCGGCTGGTAGCGAACGCTCAGAGCAAACACGGTCACCAGCAGGAGGCGCTGCTGGGCTTCTGGGATGGAGAAGAGATGAAAGAGATGAAAGCATCAGACAAAAATCATCCTCAACAGTCCGGGTCCCACGTAAATAATGCTTTGAATAAACTCCTGACGCTCCACTGATGGATGTACAGTAGTAGTCTCTGTTACCTATGTGGTGCTTGTTGGCCTGCAGAGCTCTCTCCAGCGTGACAGACAGCTGCTGGTAGATCTTATGAACCGCTGTCTGGATTTCCATCTGGAGGCTCCTCTTAGCTGCTTTTACACCATCCTGCAGAAAACAAGACACACTGGTGAGTTATGGCACGGGTAAAAACACAGACAATATGGTCACTACTAGGGCTGCACGTAAGGACGTCATGATACCAGAAATTTAGAAGTTGATATTAATACCAGTGAAATTATATGATTATCGATACCAATTCGATACCACAGTCTCGTCTCATCTCATCTCATCTCATCTTCATCCGCTGGTCGGGTCACGGGGGCAACAGCTCCAGCAGGGGACCCCAAACTTCCCTTTCCCGGGCCACATTAACCAGCTCTGACTGGGGGATCCCGAGGCGTTCCCAGGCCAGTGTGGAGATATAATCTCTCCACCTAGCCCTGGGTCTTCCCCGTGGCCTCCTCCCAGCTGGTCGTGCCTGGAACACCTCCCTAGGGAGACGCCCAGGGGAGGCATCCTTACTAGATGCCCGAACCACCTCAGCTGGCAAAGGAGTAGCGGCTCTACTCCGAGTACCTCACAGATGACTGAGCTTCTCACCCTATCTCTAAGAGAGACGCCAGCCACCTGCTTTGGTTGTTTGATATCAGACTTCTGAAAACATGTCCACCACCCAGCAGCTGACCAGCCTCACACATACATACCTGATAGTGATGCAGCTGCACGCTCTCTCTCTTCAGCCCTCCGGTGCCGACGGTGCCGAGGCCGAAACAACCGGCCAGGAACTGCAGCCTGACGGAGGTGAGCAGGGAGGAGGACTGGAAGGCGCCGCCGGATCGGTCTGCGTTCCCGGGCTGGCTGCCCTTCTCCTCCATGCCAGAGATCAACACCACGATCTGGTGGAGCGCCTCCAACCGCAGCTGGAGATAAAAACACATCTCAGTTGTCAAGTTAATACTCTGACAAGGTCACAAGTGCAAATCTTGGACTGTAGAAGTTCTAGATATGTTGCGATTTTCAGAAAATCAGCCTCATTTGTTTGACCACTACATAGTTTAGGTTTAAAGGATACATTTGAATTGTTAATAAATCCCATGAAAAGAAGAAAACCAGCAGTGTGTATGTATCAATGTATCTATCAACAAGTATTCCTTTTTCCATTAAAAACACATCAATGAGCCTCACTGTGTCACTCGGTGACATCTTCCTTCATCCCCATGAACACACAGGGCTCTTCTCATTTCTCGGTTTGTACATCCTTGATTCCTTTCCTCACTTCCTCTCCCCGCGTCCCTCCCACCTGAGATGCGAGTGGAGGAGGCGAGGAAGAGCCACGAGGACAGAGGAGTCGAGGCAACAGGAATTTAACAAAATGAGACATCTGTCCTTCAGAGCCGTCATTTTTAAATGATCCTTATCCTGTAAAGATGCTGTTTTGTAATCTCTGAGTAACTTTATTATTTTATTTTATTTATAAATATATATTATTAGTACTTTTTTTCCTTAACCTTCCTTTTTCTCTGTGTTGTCTATAATTCTAACTTTATTTATCCATAATTTAGAATATATTTTCTGTGGTTGCTTGTGTGTGCTTGTGGATGGATGTGTTGTAAGTGTTGTTGGGCAAAACAGAATCTTTTCACTGTACAGTTACTGTTAAATTCATGAATGATAATCAATAAAATAAGACCGTTGAAAGAAAGATGCTGTTTTGACAGGATGCTACAGGACTAAGGGTCGTAGAATATTCTCTACTGAAGCTAAAAACATGAGTAAACCACATTATAATAAAGTATAAAAATCACTGTCCCTTGGTGTCTGTTGTCAAAATAAATTAGCATTTGATTTATTTTGATGTTGCTGCACCAATAGAAGTGAGACAGAGACCCAGAAGAGTCCAGAGAGCGCCCCTCACCTCGGCCCTGCTCTGCTGCTGCTCCATGGCCAGGATAGTCGCCTGTGGGCTGGTGGACATACTTTCTTCTGGCTCCTTGAAGGCTGGAGCCAGGCCCACGTCGCCGCTGATGAAGCTGACCATGTTGTCGATGAGAGCGTGGATGCCCAGCGAGCGGCTCAGGTCCAGGTCCGACTCTTCGTAGGAGTGCGCCGAGCCGTAGCTGCGTTGGCGGCTCAGCTTGGCCCGGAACCAGGACTCGGCCAGGGAGTCCGGTGAACTGTGGAGTAAACCTGGGGAGGAGAAGGAGAAGGAGAGGAGCCTTTCAGATGCATTAATGCACAACATAACTCTCTTGATGGATGGGCCTTTTAAAGCACTTAAGAGCTCTGCAGTGCGATGCATTATTACTCTAGAAGAGTTCATCAAAATGCTGATTCGTCATGCAGGCACAAGCCTTTCATCAGCCATTATGGAGTAATCTATAATGGGCGCTCTGAGTTTCCTATACCCGACGAGGAATAAATGCTGCTGTTGAGAAGTGAAATGGTTACCAGAGCCGGCGTTTCTATACTAACAACTGAAAGCACTGAAGTTAAAGTATCAGCACTGATGAGTTCTTTTAAAGTGATAGTTCAGGTGTTTCTCAGTGGGGTTGTATGAGCCACTTGAGTACCTCATACAACCCCACTTCCAAACATCCGAACTATCCCTTTAAAGTCTCAGTACTGGTGATTTATTTTAAAGTGCGACTGGTAATCCCATGAAAACTCACAAATCACATTCTTCACGAGGAGCCTCCGTTGTGCAAAGTAACAAACATTCCAAGCAGAAGAATGAACTGTTATTTGTACAATTGGCACATCTGTATGGTCTTATAATCTATTGTTGCGGTCTAGGCTAGAATATGACACGTGTCTTGAAGTGAAGCTCAAAACGAGGCCCTCATCATGAGAGATGAATGGAGGGGGCATCACAGTCATGGAGGTGTGAGCTAACAAGAGGAAGAAACATGCCATCGTTTACTTGCTTGGAGCTCCTCTTGTGTTTGGGGCTCAACTGCCCCAAAAGAAGCAAATAAACTATCCACACAGGAATCAGAAGACAGAGAGACACAAGAGTAACACATGATTGATGACCTGTATCGTCCTCACTCGCAACATCAGACACGTCTTTCTGCAAATCATCTTTACCTCTCTTTTTGTGAGAGAACGCCAAGTCCAGGTCAACATTCCTCCGTCCGCTCTGAGAAAGAAAACAGAGACAAATAAGCACAAAGACACCAAAGCAGTGAGACAGATACAGTATGTATATATGTGTGTGTGAATGAGAGAGTGTGTGCTCTACCAGAGTGTAACCCTCTTCGTCTGACTCGGGCTGAGAGAGGTCCGACTCGCTCCTGGACTTCATCAGTCTGTAACTCGGGCTGCTCTGCACCGAGCGGCTCTCTGCACTCAGACTCTCACTCCTACAGACACAAACACATCACAGAAACTAACTCATCATCTTCGTCATGCCAATCTAACGCCAGCTACAAATGTACAACGGCGTATCAGGGCCATTGTAGGTAAAAATAAATAAATGATAATGATTACGTAGCCAGGGAGGAGGGGGGGGTAATATTCACATTCTCTACGAGAAAAAAATAGAATATTCTCTGAGATTATAAAGTCATAACTTGCCCCAAACTGCATGTGATTATCATAAAGTGGGCAAGTCTGTAAAGGGGAGACTCGTGGGTACCCATAGAACCCATTTACATTCACACATCTGGAGGTCAGAGGTCAAGGGACCCCTTTGAAAATGGCCATGCCAGTTTTAGCTTTAAAACTGAGCTACAACCTTTGAAAGATTGATATCTCAAGTTGTGTTAATGCTTTAATGAAATTAGTGGCGTTAAAACAAATTTGCATTTTTAACACATTAACTTTGACATCTTTTTACTTATTGTTTATTCTCTGTATATACAGTATGTAGTTATTACTTCTCATTACGCATATACATTTACTATTTAGTTTCTTTATTTCATGTCTTAGATTATCATTTTTACTTGTGTGATTTTCTTTTTATACATATATACTGTATAATGAGCGTTGTTGGAGAGAGTCTGAGATCTAAGACTTTCATTGCCACCGAGTGTTTCTCTGTAACTGTATAACACATTATGATAATAAAGACTTGAAACTTGAATCTAAAGCCATAACAACTCCCACCACTCCACTAAATCACTCCTTACTCAACACACAGAACTCTAAAAACAGCATGTTTGACAATATTAAAAAAAGGGCAAGGTCATATAAAGGCCCCTCAAAGCAAAGACATGCAACAACAACAAGCCCTGAAGAACAGGTTCAATGTTCTCCAGGTGGAACGTGTGCTGTATATATAGGTCAACGTTCAGATGAAACTTGTTCAAACAAGAAATCTGCTCGTTCTCCTCCGGTCTTTGAAATCTTGCAGATGCTGTTAGGAGCACCAGAGGACACGGAAAAAAACTTCTAAACATGTAATTTTGATGACCCGAGACAAGCTTTGAGCGGTTTAATTATTTTAATGAATACCAGGAGAGGAACTTTAAAGAACAGAACTCAAGTTTGTCTAAAAACAACACTCATAACAGCCCATAAAGTAGAAGATTGTGGTTTCTGTTACGATCTCATTACTGATTCCTTCCTAAAGTGATTCCAACGTTAGAAATAGGGGACAAAAATCAATAGTCCTTGTTCTGCACAAAAATGCCTACAGTCAGCGAGAGTTAATACTTCAGCAGTCTGAGTTAGCCAAATGAAATCTTCCAAAGGTGCAGTCTTTTTAGAAAAGAGTTCCCTCTTTGTGTTACTATTCTTCCGCTGCAGCCAAGAAAGAAAACAGAACACCGTCCAGGGTGGCTGTCGCAGGACTGTAATAAACCCGTCCAATCATTTCACCTAGCCCGACCTACCTGCCGGTCTACCTACCTACCGAGCTAGTGCTGCTTGCTTCTTTCACTGGAAAAGAGTCGGCAACACTGGGCTGAGCTTTCAGGTTGGATCATTTTTTTTAATTCTAGTATTCTCTTGCTAGTTTCTCAAGATTACCAACCCTACCTTTAATCTAACTCTGATGAAATCACATTAGCTTTGGCTGAAAGTTCAAATGCATTTACGCACACAAGAACTGCTCATTTTTTTTGAATCGTCATACACTTCTATGGACTTTAACTTTGGAAAATATCTAAATTGTGAAACTATCCTTTAATACTTTGCTCTGCCTCAGGAAAAGGTCACACTGAACTCATCTCATCCGACAGTAGACGGATGTTTTTACAGCACAGAATCACCACTAAAGAGGGAACCAACTATTTATCTGTCAACACATATAGTTTGAGTCTTGATGTGTATCTCGGCAGGCTGTGCTCTGACCTGGTCATGAAGCTCAGACACTCCTGTGTTCCTGTGGCGGACTGGGTCTGGCCCTCCTCCTGGTTCTGCTTGGTCAGCTCTCCCAGCACCGGGCTCACCCCCAACAACAGCAGGGCACAGCGGTGGATCACAGAGTTACAGGCTGCTGTGTACAGGTCCTGGCCCTCCGGCAGACCCGTACTGCCCCTCCTCCCCTCCTGAGACAGAATGGTGTCGTCCTCTCCTCCTCCACCTCCTCCTCCTCCGCTCCTGGAGACCGAGCCGGAGCCCACTCCGGTGCTGCTGCTGGTCCGCTCTCTGTCCCGACTGCGAGCTACCTCCCGCGCTGAGAGGAAACATTGAAAGATTTCTGTGTGGTGCAAGATGCACATACACAAATAAAACACACACACACAGACACACAAGATGCCGGGTTAGAGGACAAGCAGCAGCCGCACAATACACTTTAACTAGAGTGCAGAGTTCAGAACCAAAGCCCATGCCAGCGCAACACATCAAAAAGCAAACGAGCACATTTTAGGCCAACTGGTTTTCTCTGACAACGACGACGAGTTACAATCAGATATCTGTAGATATCCTTAAATGCATCCACCGTATTTCCACCTGTGTGCCTCATTATTGTATGTCAGAAGCCACGTTGAGCAAGATTACACACCAGTCATGACATATTATGAAACCACAAAATGTCTCTTTCCATGAAACTAACTGGTGAACTGATTCACATTTGTTTGCAACTCTGTTAAAAACGGTATGTTGTTCCTGTGTAGCGTAAATGAGCTGATAAATGATACGATAACGTGATATCGGATCGTTGCATAGACTTGCGTACTCGCTGATACCTGATCCAGCATTTTAGGCTGTATCGGAGTCATTTCCGATAATGGTATCGGTACCGGAACAACTCTAACCTTCATATCATTAAATAAATAATCAAACCACTGAAAGCCTCTGAGCCTAAATGACACAACATCTGAATGGAACCTGAATTTCACCAGAACTAACCCAACATGACAAAACATCAACACGTTACAGTGCCGAACAAAGCGCTTTTCTAGTCTTCCAACCACTCAAAGCGTTTTACACTACATGTCAGTGTTCACCCATTCACACGCACATTCATACACTGATGGCAGAGGCTGCCTTGTAAGGTGCCAACTTTGCCCATCAGGATCTAATCTAAATACTCATTCACACACCGATGGCTATGCCTTCGGGAGCAATTTGGGGTTAAGTGTCTTGCTCAAGGACACATCGACATGTACCTAGAACAGCCAGGGATCGAACCAACCATAAAACAAATTCAGTAAAAACTAATTGTTTCACCAGTTTAATAACTCTCGTCATCAAGCAGAGATGTGAATGAATGGGAGCAGGCAGGACAAAAAAAATTTAGACGGAGCTCCTGAGGCCATGCTACTTTCAAATTATGCTAGCTTTCCAACATCGTCCACCCTATCCTTAAATGACCTAAATCCTAATGATCAGCACACTGAAAGCAGATAAAAAAAACAAACAACTCCACGCATGTGTACTTACTTCCGGCCGTCATCACTTCGTGCTCCCGGTCCTCCTCTTCATCGTCTTGTTCCTGATGGCCCTCCTCTCTCTCGCGGTCGGCTCTCTCCTCCAGCTCTGCCTCCTCGTCGATGGTGCGCGTGAACGAGTGCTCCTGAGGGTCCATGTCCAGAGAGTCCTGATTGTCTGAAATCTGACCAAAGTGACCAAATGACACCTGTGAGTGTAAGGTCGCCACTAACGATTCATTTTCTACAGATTCATCTAATGACTATTTTACCAATTAGTCGATTAATTAAACCAATTAAGTACGGATCATGTGTACTCGGGTAGTTTGAATCAGGTGTGAAAGCCGACCGTACCAAAACACAGAAGTGGACTGGTATTTAACACGAGTAATGTTAGAAGTCAGCGAGGAGTTGTGAGAGGGCAGGCTTTTTTCAACGCCGCCATTCTCATCCGAAATCAGTATCTGCTTTGCAGCATGCACCGATCTCATCCTCTGAACTGTACGGACGTGGATGATAAAGCAGGAAGGCGGGCGAGAAGTTCCTTAAAATATAAACAATAGTAGGCGATGGTGTCGAGCGATATTTGCTGTTTTATTTAGCGCGTTTAATGGTCTGCCTCCGAAGAATGAGAGCCGCTCAGCTGCTTAGCGGGCAGAGAGACAGACAGCGGTGTACAAGTCAGGTCACAAGTATGTAACGGTGTGTTCTGACGATTTGTGCTGCCTTGTCTATTTCAAAGGAATTTCTAAGGTTGCAGGCAGACAGCTTAATGGATGCATTTAGCAGCTCCAAGGAAAAAGATTTAAAAAAAAACATGCATTGATTTAAAATATTGATGTCAAAGCTGAAAATGCATCAATGTCATCGATTACTCCGTATAATAGCGGCAGGTCTACATGAGTGCATGTGAAAAACAAAAAACAAAAGCATCCACTTGCAGAGGAAGCATCTCATTAGAAAAGGAAAAAGACTTCAAATGGAAATAACTAGATGCAAAAGTGTGCATGAAACTTTGGTTTCCTCACCCTCCTCTCACGCGAAGACGATCTCGTCTGGATGAAGTCCATGTTCTTACAGGCCAGCAGGCGGTTTCGTACCTTATAAACACTGCGATAGACCTCCGCGAGGGCCTTAGACGGTTGGTACCTGATGGGGAAATACAAATGTGACATGTGATGTTTAATTTAAGGCGGCACTACGGGACAGCGAGGAAACCTCTAACCAGACACATCCATAGATATCATGTTAACAGTACCTGCCCTCTCCACAGGCTTGGCCCAGCAGTCCTGTGTGCTTCAATAAGGCTGCCAACACAAACCTGGACACATTGTCCAACAGGGACTCATTGCTGAGAGACGCGTTGTCCCAGTCTGCAACAGAATAACACAGAACAGTCAATATGTGGTACTTCATTTTCAAGACTAATGCCGCTAATATAGAGACAATAGAATTAGACCTTTGCTCATGGCGTAGTCCTGCATGTTGATCCAGAGGCTGTTGGCCGGTTCTTTAGAGGAACACAGAGCCAGATCTACCAGGACGCTCAGGTCAGGACGCAGCGTGCAGTCAAACGGCTTCTGCTCCTCATTACCGGACAGCGCCGCCTCCAGCAACGAGCTGATGCAGGCGTCTGAAGGACACACACGTTCATCGTCTCAACAACAGCTGGGAAAACTGCTCATGTTATTACCACTGATCAACATTTTTAAACATCCGTCCTCTCCCTACCGAGCTGTGGGATGTCCATCTCCAAGCCGTTGCTGAAGAGCGGCGTTTTGAGCCAGTAGGCGGTATCCTGTTCCTCCAGTGAGGTAGCAGCACCCTGCAGCATCCCACCGAGGCATCGGCCCACCAGCAGGGCAACGGTCCTCTCCAGATCCACCAGCCACACCCAGGAGAGCGCCGGCTGTGGCAGGGACATCCCCGAGGCTGGCTCAGCAAAGTCAGACGTACCTGGAAAAGTTAGAAGAAGAAGAAGGAGGACAGCATGAATTAAACTGCACAAAAACATGAAGGTTTCCAAAAAGGTTCAGTTTTCAGGGATGATAAGGTATTGAGAGCTCTACAATGTTTGATGTGTACACTGAAAATGTCAAAGATCACAACAGTAATGTTATTTGGTGGACACATTTTATCTATTTTATCTAGACATTAGACATCCTGGAGTCCTGCTAGAGGGGGGAATCACCAGAGGCAGCACGATACGATATTATCACAAACTATATTTTGTGATATGCTGAGTATTGCGATATGATATACTGAGATACATTGCAATTTATTACCTTCATCCAAAAGTTTGTCGATATCTCCAACTAAACAATCTAGATTAATATATAATATATATTAATAAATAACACTACAGGTAAGAGGAGAAATATGTATTTTTGATTTGGGGGTGAACTGTCCCTTCAACGTTTTTGATGAACTTGCACCTGCTTCACGCTCACCATGAAGAGGCCACTGCAGCTCCTGGTCCTCCAGAGGGGAGGCGGCAGGCAGCAACCTGTTGAGGCGGTCCAGAGGAGGCAGCAGGTCCAGCAGTTGGCTCAGCAGAGGCCTCGCCACCGACACCGGGAGCAGCAGCAACGAGTTGATTATCTGGCACAGCATGCTGCCCGCCGCTGACACGTAGATCACATCTGGAGATGAGAGAGACATGGTCAGTAAGTAGTGTGAGGTTTAAGGCAAAGATAATGACGACTAAAGAAAGAAACATCAACTGAAGACTGAGGCCTCGATCAGACAGAGAGCATTTTAACAGCCTGGGGCGGCTTTTTGTAATCGTTTTCGCTACTTTTGCGTTGCTGTGCGCATCGCGTTTTTAACAGGAGCGCACTGAACGCCTCGAGTTGTAAAAAAATTCTACTCGGAGCAACATCATTAGCGTTTTTTCTAGGGCTGTCAATCGATTAAAATATTAATTACGTGTTAATACGTTAAAGAAATTAATGGCGTTTAAACGATTAATGTGTTAATATTGTGTTAACTTTGACAGCCCTACAAAATATATAACCTAAATATATTTGCATGTTGTTTTATGCAGTTTAACCTGAACTGTCTTTGAGTCAGTAGAGTGAGGCACGAGAAGAAAGATGAAATAATAAAAGTGTTTTAAGATGAAAAGGTAGAAGTGAACAAGCAGAGGATAAGAGGGTCGAGATAGCAACGGAGCGAGAGACGAGGAGGCATTTCAGCCAGAGAGATGAACTGATCCTCTTCACCTTGTAGCTTCTCTCGGATGCTGCCGTTCCAGGAACTCTCTTTGATCAGAGCGGCTGAGCGAGAGAAGATATCAGTGGCGTGAGGCAACAGCAGCTGTAGATGCTTGTGGAGTAAAGCCACACTGCTGGAGTTCTGCAGAGAAAACACATGAAGATTTTAAAACTCAATGAAGTAGCTTTTAAAGCTAAACTGAAATCCCTGGCTTTAAGGCTGTTAATCACTGTCACATAATCACAGAAAATAAAAAATACATACTGTGATTTATAAATAAGCCCAGCCACTGAAATCCACTCTTATGCAACAAGGAGTTACTTTGCTTCATGGATCAGTGATAAAAAAAAAAAAGTGTTTTCTTTCAATTTAATGTCATTTTACGCCAGAAGACCATGTGAGTTCTGAAATTAGATGTGCAATAAAGAGTAAATAACTTCATCAGATTGAACATCACGGGGCTTCTGCCTTTCAAGTCGACCGAAACATCATGTTGTAATCTCAGCAGAGTCGCAAGAAGGCATTAGACACATGATCCTATCGGCGCTGGACCAACGAGTTTAAAATAACTACATGGACAACACTATTTTCCACATAATGAAGCTGTTATCTGTGGAAGCAGAGTATGTTTGTACCTCGGTGACAGAGTTAATGTGGCAGTACGCTAACAGCTGCTTCTGCAGGGAGCACAGGAGTTGGTGGAGGTGAGCCGGCTGGCTGCTGTCAGAGGACGACGTTCCCTGCTGCAGCTTATCGCTGTTCTTCTCCAGCTCGCCAAACGCCTGATCCTGCAACAACACAAACACACACAAATAGGACTGTCAAAGTTAACGCCATAATAATAACGCCATTCGTTAAAGCTAGAGTGAAGATACTGGTATCATATGAAACTGCAAAACCTAATGAATCCATCGGTACCAACCATGTCATACTATCTCGTCATGAAGGAGGTTAAATAACGTTCTAAACTTGCACAAAATTTTGGCGAGGAAAAACTGGCATGAGGTTCCTTGACCTCTGACCTCAAGATATGTTAATGAAAATGGGTTCTATGGGTACCCACGAGTCTCCCCTTTACAGACTTTTACAGAGTCGTCTGAGTGTCGTTATGATTAAAGGGGACTTTTGTGCTTTTTCCTACGCTCGAGGATAACGTTCTCCTACTTTGAGAATTCTGCTAAAATACAACAAATTGCTTAAAAACCCCCCCCAAAAAACGTCCGCTGCAACCCGAAACAAAAAAGTAGAAAACGTTGGAGGGTCTGCGTGGATCTGACCTGCACCCTCAAATGTTAAATCCAGCGTGGTAAACACTACACATCCAGTAAAGGATGGAAACATTTTGGGTTCCGCACATTGACAGGAAAAGCAGAGCTAGACATCACGGCTAAAGCTGCATGCTAACTTCTAAATAAGGCCAAAATATATCCGAACAAAGGCTGAAAAAAGTCAGTAAAAAGCCGAAATATGTCTGAAAATTATTTTAAAAAAGGCTGAAATATGTCCGTAAAAAGGCCGAAAAAATGACAAAGTATGTCCGAAATATATGCCAAAAAAAAGTCCCAAAAAAGGCCGAAATATCTTCAAACAAAAGTCCGAAATATGTCCGAAAAAGCAGATATATGTCTGAATGAAAGTCTGAAAAATGTCTGAAATATTTCCGAAAAAAAGTCTGAAAAAGTTAGCAGGAAACGTTATTGTATCGCGGTAACGTTGCGGTTGAGTCGGCCGTCACTCTCGTCTCCGTGGTCAAATGGCCGTATTAAAAAAGTTAACAAAAATCACAATCAATTGTAATACCGTATCGCAATACTTAAAAATTGCAATACATATTGAATCGGCACCCAAGTATCGTCGTGATAGTATTGAATCGGGAGATCGGTGTTTCGTCCCAGCCCTGACATTTAGACCAACAAAATTTCATTACTCGTTTTTCCATTTTGTGATTTTCCCCTCTTCAGATTAAGAAAAGAGTAAGAAGAGCAAAAAGGAAAAACACAGCGAGAGGCGATGAATCCAAAAGGATGACTCAAATGCAGAAAGCCTTGCAGTCTAATCATCACTCATTGCTCAGGCCTGCATAATCACACACAGCTTGTGTGCGTGTGTGTGTGTGTGTGTGTGTGTGTGTGTGTGTGTACAATCAATAAAAAGCCATCTTTAGAGACGATGCGCAGGAACGAGCAACTGCTGTGCCAGGAAAAAAGGCAGCAGGTGATAATAACAAAGGATTATATATGCGTCATGCTCTGCCTCCAGCACTCCAGTACTGAGAGGATCCAGGGAGATGGAGAGAGTATAACAATGGTGCTTTATACGTTCACTTCACTGACGACTTCCTCCGTGCATTATGTCTGCCTTTGTCAATCCTAAATAGATCATAATGATCCCACAAATAATGGTTTGTTATTGAGTAACGCACAGTGAAATCAATAAGAGAGAACTCTCTGATGGAGCTGCACTAGACAAGCTACTCACGGTATAAAAGCCCAGGTTCCTGAGCAGCGTCTTCATCAGGATCTCAGCCAGGTGGGTGTCGGGGTGGCCTGCCGTGGCGCTGTACGTCGGGTCCGGGGGCACGGTGAAGCCCGGGCCGGAGCAGAGCACCTCGGGGCCGTCGGCGGGGGAGCTGTAACCCAGGAGCGAGGCCACGTGGGTGTGGTCCTGGAGGCTGGTCAGGATGATGTCCAGCTGCATCCTCTGTGGCACAAACAAACACACTCGTTGACCTCGAAAAACACCCTTTTAACAGAACCAAGCAGCGGTTCTTGGTAGTAAACTTGTTCACATTGAAGGCAACACCAGGTCAGTCACCGGATGCTTATCAGTGATTCAGCAACGGGGGAAATAAGGCCAACCTACGGCAGTAAACAAGTTTGATCAATGAGAATAGTTGGCCTCAGCCGGGGTTATCACATCACAGCCTTCAGCAACAGCTGATTATACTTTCTGTTTTACCTCGTTTTCCTTTCTGATGGGATTTTATTTCATGAAAATACCAATTTCAGAGTTTTATAATTGTTGAGTTAACTGCACATTTTTGCAGCTTCGGTTATGCTTTCCGAAAGAACTGCCGCACGAACGACGTGGAATCATGACGAGGAAATAAGCGTCGTTAGCGAGTGCTCGCTCGGATTAGCAAGGAAACATCTTGATAATCATGCAGTGGCGTGGAGCATAGGTTACCTGTCCTTTGGAGAGACTCTCCCATCTGTCGGGACCCTGAGGCAGCAAAGCGTGAAGGAGCTCCATCCTCTCTCTCAGTGGAGGCAGCAGCATGGTCGCTCCCACTGACAGAGTCTCAATCACCGCCTGACAGGACAAACACACACACACACACACACATATATATATACCGTCACTGGTTCAGGTGACGCAGCAGATTCAGATCCTCTTGACATGTTAGGAAATGACTGTCTTAAAGGGATAGTTTGGATGTTTTGAAGTGGGGTTGTATGAGGTACTTCCCCATAGTCAGTGTATTACCTACAGTAGATGGAGAAACAGACAGGAGCACCAGCACGGGAGCAAAGTAATGTACTGCTGTGGATGGATTTTAGACACCTAAAAAAATCAATATCAGTTTAAATGAATGTTATATTTAGAATATTTTCCCTGCTTTACTTTGCAGTCAGACAGACTTTCTGACAGGGAACTGAAGCTGCTATCTATGCTCTCTTCAAAGCCACCAGACTTCCTTGACAAAAACAATTTTACCTTGTAGAACACCACAGTTGCTTTTTGGATTTTGGACTGTTGGTCAGACAAAACAATATTAGTTGTCGATTATTAAATTGCCGGTGTCTCCATCCGGCCGCGGTCGGGAGGCTGAGGCAGGAAAAGCCAACACTAGGATCAGCAGTGATTCATGGAGAGACCTTCGTCTGGTCAGCTAACATTACTGCCAAGCAGCTGAAATATAGAGTGATATTGTGCTTTTAGCCTCACTGTTTTTGAGTGATGCTCGTTCATGTCTATGTAGAGCGAGCACAAGCGCGAGCCCGACGCTGACTTTCGTTGATTTAACAGCCACAGGTGTCGCTGTTAACAACGATTCTGGTTCTTACAAACAGTCCCTTTAACTGTCAACTCAGAAAATAATCAGCTGATTAATCAATAATGGAAATAATTGTTAGCTGCAGCTCCATATATCTTTTGAGTGAGAACCTAATCTTCTGTTCTCTCACCTCCTGAATCTCATCTGGCACGGAGGAGTCCATCAGTCTGAAGAGCAGGTTCCTGAGGGGTCTGGCCTGCCGACCTAAGATACTGGTGGCAACGCCCCCGGCCAGAGCCAGAGCAAGGTGATTGGACAAGAGCCGAAGGCACAGCTTGAGGAAGTTATGATGCTCCCTGCAAATACATTAAAAAGTTAGAGTAATAGATCTCTGACAAGGAAACAGGCATGTGATTGTCAAAGGTCCAAAAAGCAGCAAAAATACACGGAGCGTCCGCATCTACCCACGCCACGCACGAAATACCACCAATGATAAGTTACCTTCTTTCCAGGAAAGAAGGTGCATTGGTGTAAGAAAATGTAAGTAATTTGCCAGAGTCAGTAATCCACCGTATGTATAACGGTTGTAAATTTCCTTATCTGTCAGTAGCCGTGACGGCGGCGTGCCGGCTGTGTGCTCTCACCTAGAGGAGGGGAACGGAAGAGGAGGGACTTCACTGTTGATGCCGTCGCAGTAGCGCTCAAGGAAGGAGCGCAGGTGGGAGAAGGTGCTCTCCTCGAGGTCGACGCAGTACGGCCGGTGCCAAGCCACCACTTGCCTGGAGAGCCAAAGTGAGTAAATATTAACAAGACCTCCGGTACTTCACAGAAAGACTCGAGTGGTAAAGATGTTGAAGGAAATATGCATCACTGAATGAATCTCAAAGTTGTTTTTTCTGGAGGGACACGGCGTTGTTGTTACTGAAACACATTTTCTGTAGAAAAAAGTTCATTCTTGCATTAACAGTGTGAGTTCTTTCTCGCAAATTTATGACTCTATAATCTCAGAGAATATTCAAGTTTTTTCGTAAATTTGTGAGTTTTTTTCGCGTAAATTTACTACTTTAATCTGAGAATTTCAGATGTTTTTCCTCGCAAATTTAAGATTTTATAATCTCAGAATATTCAAAAGAAATTTTGTGAATTTAGACTTTAATCTGAGAATTTCAGATTTTTTTCGTAGCAAATTCATGACTTTATAATCTCAGAGAATATTCAAGTTTTTCTTGTAAATTTTCTACTTTAATCTCAGAGAATTTCAGTTTTTGTTGTAGCAAATTTATGAACTTTATAGTCTCAGAGACAATTCCTGTTCTCACTCGTAGATTTATCATTTTAATTTCAGAGAATTTCAGATTTTTTTCCTTGCAAATTAATGACTTCATAATCTCAGAGAATATTCAAGTTTTTTTTCTTGTAAATTTGTGAGTTTTTTCTGTAAATCTATGACTTTAATCTCAGAGAATATCCAAGTTTTTCCTGTAAATTTACCACTTTAATCTCTGAAATTCTGAGTTTTTTTCCCGGACTATTACCCCCCTCCCCCAGCTCCGTAAATTATTTATTTTTTACCTTCAATGACCCTAATACGCCATCATAGTATTGATATACTGTATAATGTGATTTTGTATTTTTCACTGGAAATAAATTGAGACGCTGTTTATTAATAAAATAACCAGACTGTCACTTTTTGACTTTTCCAGCTAATGAAATACCTGACAAATTCTTCAATACAAAATCTGGCAAATTTCTATAATCTCAAAGTAGATACTGTCATTAGAGCTGCAATAATTAATCAATTAGTTATCAACTATTAAATTAATCACCAACTAATTTGATAATCGATTAATCGGTTTTTAAAAGAAAAAAAGTATTCTCTGATTCCAGCTTCTTAAATGTGAATATGTTCTGGTTTCTTTCCTCCTCTGTGACAGTAAACTGAATATCTTTGAGTTCTGGACAAAACAAGACATTTGGGCTTTGCTCAATGATCCACATTTTTCACCATTTTCTGACAATTTATAGACCAAACTAATCGACGAATCAAGAAAATAATCATATTAGTCATATTGCTCTACCCCGTACACATTGGTAAACAAAGAAACACAACATCTCACTTACATCTAAAAACTGCAAAGTTTTAAATCTAACCTTATGAGAATAATTTAATTTATAAATACTTCAACTGCTGTCACCTGAACCAAAATACCAGAGTGTCTGTAATGCAAGTCAGAACAGTCTTATATAGTAAACAGTCTTATATAGTTACTTTGTGATACAGCTGTACATTGCACATGCAGCTACTGACCTTTGACCCACAGTCAAAAGTTATGCAATGCCTATTAAACAGAGTAGTCCAGGGGTGTTGTGACATCAGCCCTCGCCTCCCCCTCCCTCCCTCCCCTCCCTATGTGAATACCTCCTGTTAAACTCAGTTTATCATCAACGCTGCCTTCGCTAACAGTCAGTGTGTTTACTCTGATGGTAGCTGGTACCTGTCTCTGGGCAGGGCGGTCCACGCCAGGCTGTGGGAAGTGCCGGCCGAGATCTGCTGGATAGCGACTCCGTCCAGGCCGACGACCTTCTTGGGCTTGGTGATGGGCCCGGTGGAGTTCCCCTGGCCACACTGGCCCATGGAGTTGTTGCCCCACGCGTACACCTCATTGTCTAGATGGTGGAAGAGAAGTAATACGATATATTACACTGAATGATAACAGAGGTAGGATTTGTGCTGCAGCTGAGCTGAAATATGACCTCAGTTATGTCGAGCTCAAGTTAAGTATTAGCTTAAACAAATATGGTCTATGTATTTGCTATTACATCATGCTATTTGCAACAGTTCTGTCACGTGTTTAACAAACACATCGTACTATGTCAGCAAAATAAACTGTGACTTGACAGAGGATTTAGCTGTACATGTACTGTAACACTGAGCGTTGATCCCTGAAAGCATGCAAATATGTTCCTGTGAATGCAGCACCAGCTGTTTACAGTGAACCATCTACAGATAGAAAAGAGAGAAAGACAGAGGGGGGGAGCAGGGCTCGAAGCTTAACTTTGTTCACCATCCTCCTGGAACCGTCCCTAAATACAACCTCAGCCATCCTGAAATGAATGCTAATTTAATGCGGGCCGTCCCGAATTTAAAATCTTTGTTTTTCTACATAATTACCTCCGCCAAGGCCTAAGGACTAGGAAGGAGGTCATGTTTTCACCGGCGTTGATTTGTTGGTTTACAGGATTACTCCAAAAGTCTGCAATGGATTTGAATGACATTTGTTGGAGGGATGGTGTGTGGTCCAATGCACCACCCATTACATTTTGGTGGCGATCCAGACCATGATCCGGCTTCGGGATTTTTTTTTAATAACTCCCCTCAGCCTGTGCATTAACACCACAGGCTATAAACATGCGCAGTGTAACTGATGACGCATTCATGATGCGTCACCCTGCCTCTTTCCTTCTGCCAGCAGAGAGAGGGACAGAGAGAGAGCAGTGGTGGGTGGAGGGAGGGAGGGGGACACCTGTAGATTCAGCGTTTTTTCACATTAAACTATGTGAATTTCATCTCCGTTTATTGTAACGTTAGCAGGGTATTTTTCTTTCAACTCTCGTCCCAAATTCGTCCCAAAATTAACTTAGATTTTTTTTGACCCCGGGACGACAGGACTTCCTTAAGCTCGAGCCCTGAGGGGGTGGGGGGTGGGGAGAAAGCAAGGGCATGAAAAAGGAAGAGACAACTACCATGCGACAGGGCCAGGCAGTGACTGTCCCCTATGGAGATGTCCACCACCCTGGTGGTAGCCAGCTCCTCGATTAGTTTGGGTCTGAGTGCCGTGGCCTCAGAAGAACCACACCCCAGGCAAGCACCGCAGCCCCAAGCGTACACCTAAAAACAAGTGACATGAATCAACATTAGCAGATGATTTCTGCTATTCACAATAAAAAAAAAAAGCAATTTATTTTGGTCCTTTTTTTCCCCAGACAAAAAGTGCCTTGATGAGAAAACAGTGAGGATGTATCTTTGAGACAAAGCCGTGAAAGAAGAGCTTTGTTACATAACAAGTCCCGACCTTAAAATATATCACTGTCAACGTCCAACCAGCTGTCGGTAGGAATGCATAAACAGCAGTATGAAATTCCCTCTTTGGGACGAATGCTCAAGAATTTCAAGCCTCCACATCTTGTCAACAAAGCACAGCTTTTATTATTGTCTTGGTTATCAGTGCAGGACTGGTGTCCTACCTGTCCGGTGGAGGTTAAGGCGAGAGACGACTGGCTTCCTGCACACACTTTTCTGATGAACATTCCTTGCAGGGCCTCCACGACTTTTGGCTTATAGACTCGATTAGTATCACCGTGACCCAGTTTTCCTGCAGGACAACACATGGTTTCTCTTTAGACTGTAGCGGCATATTCTCACATTCTAGTGATGAGCGACTATTGAAATAAAATAGGAGTAGAACAAATCTTTTCACATCATTTGACTGGTACAAAAGAAAATGGCAATTGTTGTTAGTTGTTATGTTAATACATTTTAATATATAGTAATAGTTTAACAACAAAGCCAAGGTGAATGGTTTCCTCACCGTTGTCCCCTCCTCCGAACGACCACACAGTGCGTCCATCCTTCGACAGTGCGATAGTATGGGAGCTGCCACATGACACCTCTCCCACGTTGCTGATGTCTTTAACCAGGGTAGGAATGTTTCGGCTGTTGCTGTCACCGTGACCTGCAGTCCCAAACAATGAAAAGGGGTCAGGCTGTTTACACGTGGAAATTACAAATGTGGAGTTTTTTTCCCCGTCTGAATGTAGGGTTGGAGCGTCTACATCTGGCACGAATATAACACTCAAACAGCATGTAAGACCGTACGTATGCCCGCTCATCAGGGTCATGTTGAAGGACATCAGTGTGTCAGGAGGATATACAACTGTCCTAAATCTAAGCGTTGATGCACGTTAACTCTTCAGAGAGGCAACATCCAGCTACTTCACCCCTGACTACTACTACTACTTCTGTCTGTTTGGTGTGTGTTAAGTTAAATTAACGATTAGTCGATGTATGTTGCATTAAAATATACAGGATGTCGGGCTTATGCCGATGAGATTGTATAACGAAGATTGAACGATTGTTTTTTCCTACTCTGATATTAAACAACTAAGATGTTATAAAAATGATCTACTGTGCCTCTAGAGATGTTTCTGATGGAGCGGCATGTCCAACCGCTGACCCACAATAATCAGCACAAGTGACGAGCGAACTTTAAAAGCTTACAAACCAGTTTGCGGTCTCTTTTCATTGAATCTGACACACTTTTTAACATAAAAACATAGGGACAGCAAAGAGCAAAACGTCCAGCCCAAAATAATTTATACATCTTTTTTTTTAATTCATTGATATTTAAATTTTGCTGCTGATAACGCTGCATGTGCGTTTACTCGCGTGCACACGGGTTTCTCTTTTAGATACAATGGAAAAAGCAAATTAAGTTGTTTGACTGTGAGGTGAAAAGTTTGATTAACCCGTCAACATCACAAATTGAATCAACTGACGAAGAACCAGATGAACCTGAACCAAAAACAAAAAGGAAACTTGTGAAGTTTTGGGAGGCAAAGTATCCCGGCAACTTTGAGCTGGGCGGAAAATTATACAGCAAAGCATGTACAACACCTCGATACAGGGTTTCCGCCAATGTATTGCAAGCCTGGCGGTTTGCTGGGCCTGAATGTATTTTTAAGATGTTTTTTTAACAAAGATGTGATATACATGTAGCAAACTCCTTTAAGGAATGATGGTACGTGTCAACAGGATCCGTCCTTTCCACGCTTCCCATTCATTGTCAATGTAAGCAGCCGTGCAATGCATTCTGGTAGCGTGGGGTGCGATTTGAGAGTTGTCGATCCAAAATAAAGACAGATTCAGCAACTGTATGGCTCATTTCTCACCTCAGATGTTTTCAGAAACACATTTCAGTTAGCCGGTCATTGTTATGAAACAATGACCGGCTAGCTGTACATTATCCCTTACGCGCAGAGCCCTGATTAGTGTACAATGCCACTGTTTCAGAGATAAACAGATTTTAACCAGAAGCTCTCAACTATGAATCAGGGTTGGAAGGTGACACATGCTGTAAAATGACAAAGCTGTCAGGCTGAAAACCCACACAACACACTGACTGAAAAATATCAGTGACCAACTGAAAAACAACGCTGCAAAGAAGGCTTGGAGTCTTACTCAGGAATGTGTTTCTGTGAAGACGTATAATTACACTGAAATGTGCTGCAAAGTTACTCAGATTAAACTGTCAAAACTCCCAAAACAGACAATCAGCACAGTAGTACTGGGAACTACTTGAGAGTACCGGTGTATATTAAGAGATTCTTCTCCTCTTAGGATAAACTAGTTCAGCAACTTACCTAATCGTCCAAAATCTCCTTCGCCCCATGTGTACAGCTCTCCATCCTCACTGACTGCAGCACTGTGTCTGTAGCCAGCAGACACACACACCACCACCTGGCACAAAACATCAGCATACTTTATTAATGCCGGGAAATGCACAAGCAAAAAGACACGTATTGAATTTCTATTGTCTATTTTTTTTTTTTTAAATAGGAAGCATAGGAGAAAGCAGCAATAAGAAGTACCATCTGGATTTTCATAATCAGCTGATAATTACTGCAATCTGCCAGCAAAATATTTCAGAGTGAAGTGGAAAAAAATTATGGTCATATCTAGAATATTTCTACTCACAGCTGGATTTAAGAGAATAAAAAGTGTACCCTGTCAATAAAATAAAACGGTTCAGAGCCTACCTTCCCCTGTAGAGGCCCCTGGATGAGTTTAGGGTATTTCTGTGTCGAGCTGTTCCCGTGACCCAGTTTGCCGTAATCACCGTCGCCCCAGCTGAACACCTCGCCCTCCGTAGTGAAGGCCAGCGTGTGGCCATCTGAGCCCTTGGACGACGACACCTTCTTGATGGCACGGTGGGGTTCAAAGGTCAGCTTCTTGAGCGTGGACTGGTTGTTAGAGTCCCCGAGGCCCAAGCGGCCGTAGCTGCCCTTCCCGCAGGCCCGGACGGAGCCGTCGGATGAGATCACGAAAGTGCAGTACTGCCCCGCCTCGATCTGCAGAGACGAGGAGAAGTTGAAACTGAGATGAGCAACTTTCTCATTTTACAGCTAAACCGTGCACTACAAGATGATTCTGAGAACATTTGAGGTCTGTAGTAAATCTTGCAGATGCCGTTAGGAGCACCAGAGGACACAGAGGAACATGATTTTTTTCAGGTTACCTGTTTCATGTACTACTGTCACGATATAGCGACCGTTTTATATAAAAAAATAACTTTCTCAATTACGTTTCGAGGGAAATTTATTTTCTCCCGACTTAGGATTGCAGTTTTTAAACACGTCAAATGTGTTTTCGCGTTTTTGTCTGGACGGAGATTTTTTTAAAAGCAGGGAAAAAGCTTTTTACAAAAATCGCTGTATACGTGTGGACTAGACTAAATTACAAACGTAATGTTAAAGATGTAACGTAACGTTAAAATAAGCCAGTGTTGACTTTTAATTTCACACATACTTTCTTGACATCTAAAAATTAAAAAAAAAGTTATTTACGTTTTTTCAAAGATTTTTGCTTCTCATCTCACATTAGGAAAAATGATTTTGTGCAACCTCGTTTAACAGAGAGTTGTAAAAAGATGAAGTGAAGTGCAGGGATACAGTAAAAAACAAACAACAAAAGTTCTGGAATAAAATATGAAATGTGCAGTTTAAATGTTAAATCTTCATTATGGGGATTTCCTTTCCCTCCTAACAGAAACAGAGAGGACATTGTGCTGCACTGCTCCTCCATCTTCACGAGCACAAGTCCCTGTCTCAGTCTCTCTATCTAACAAATACAGCGTGTCACTATGCTTTGATCTACAGCAGTAGTAAATCTGAATTTAAATGCATTATGTCATCATGTCTATGTAACACTCTTCTTTTAATTATGCTGATCAGTATGACTCATGCTTTGAAGAAAAACAACATTTTTCCCTTAAAAGTCAACAGCCCACTTGCCAAAACCAAGCAAAGTTAATTTTGAAACTCATGACAGGTTCTCTGCTTCTTATGATGAATGCAGAATAACAGATGCTTCCTCTCTCAACATGTGCAGACATACAGCTCTACAGAATACATGTGGACTGATTTTCTCTTACTGTCTGTGCATCGGCGAAGCTGGCAGCCAGCTTGGGCTGCAGGATCTTCTCCTGTGTTCCCTCCACTAGCTGGTGGCTGCTGTTGCTGCCCCACACGTAAACCTCACAGGTTTCAGACACCACAGGAGCTTCGCCGGTCTGTATGCTGTCGGGGCTGACGCAGGTGCGAGAGTAGTCCGATGCCATTCGACATACCTGGAAGACAAGGACACAATTAACCCTCTTGAGATGATCAATAATTCCTCCAAAATACCACATTAAGACACCAAGACCTTGAGGAACACCATAGAAAAAGCCATGCTGTGATTTGGCATCAAAATCTTTTCACATTTGGAGATTTCTGCAAGAATTGCATTTTTCGGCGATTGGAAACTGCTCAGAAACCCCTTATTGTCAATCTAGACATGTTTAATCTCTTTGGAATAATCATTTGTGTGTGATATGTTTCTTGAAATTCCATCTACTCCTTCCCCTTCCAAAGCAAAGTAACAATAACTCTTATGCTATCATAAATAAGCATGTTGAGGTGAAAGTAAAATACTATTAAAATGTCTTACCTCTTCAAAGAGACAGAGCGCTGCCTCATACAATGAGCACAAGCCATCAGAGGTCCGTGTTGGTTCCCTCCACTGGCTGCGATCTGCTGAGGAGCCCTGAGACGATTACAGACACAAGTCAATGTTCAGACCACCAAACACGGCTTCAGACCAATTAAAGTAGAATTATTACACTCAATATTAGGGGGCCTTGTCACAGACCCCAATAA
Organism: Sebastes umbrosus; assembly: GCF_015220745.1. NCBI lineage: Eukaryota > Metazoa > Chordata > Actinopteri > Perciformes > Sebastidae > Sebastes > Sebastes umbrosus. Next base: position 2,006,841 of record NC_051270.1, on the reverse strand, counting down.
AGAAACTTTAAATGACCTACGCACTATTAAATCTGATAGGAACCTAAAACAATCCACGTCACGTGATAGATTTGAGAGAATGAAAAATCTTTCTTCTGGTTTGAGTTTTTTTTTTTGTTTACCTTTATTTATTCAGGGGGAGATTCACTCCCCCTGAATAAAGGAACGCCCTGATCACATTCAGACAGTTACACAGTCACACCTGGAAGCTGCCCAGTACAACCACAGTCTGACCTGGCGGCCACTGAGCAGCTCCACTGGAGCGGTTTGGGTTAAGTGCCTTGCTCAAGGGCACCTCCGTGGTGGTAATGAGGGAGGGGCAAGCGCTGATTTTTTCACTTTCCCCACACAGATTTATCCTGGGCGATTGAACCGGCAACCTTCCGGTCTCAAGCTCGCTTCTCTAACCTTTAGGCCACCACTGCCAAAGGCGGTTATTAAAGGTAGTGTGGGCGATCTTGAGGAATTAGCAAGAGTACACTAGATTTTTAAAAATGATCCAACCGAAAAACGGAGCACAGTGTTGACAACTCTTTTCCAATGAAAGTAGCTAGCAGCATTAGCTGCTAACTAGCTCCAAAAGTCCGTAAATCTAAAGGGAAAGTTGCCAAGTCGGCAACACTGACAGTCCATCGCTTCAGGCCTCCATCCAAAGCCACTATTATCATTATTAACATAAACATATCATAATGAACATGAATGGTGAACATGTCTATTATTAGTACATTTCATTACATACACCATTACATTCAGGCCAAATGAAATGATTGGACGGGTTTATTACAGTCCTGCGACAGCAGCAGATACCTGTGTGTTTTCTTTTTTTTTTGTCAGAGCATTTGATTTATGAATTGAATTTCCACTAATATAACAAAATATTTTACTAAAATCTTTACCAACCCTACCTTTAAACCACTTCCAATCTGCCCGTATTTTTAATGTTTACTTACCAAAGAGCGTCTCATCTGCATGAGGATGTTCATGAAACAATCGTAGCCGATGAGCCCTTCTTGGTTCTGTAGCACCTTATTCTCCTCCATAGCACTGACCACGGCTGATGCAGCCAAGGCCATCTCAATCCACTCCAGCAGGTAGCGCAGGGAACCCCTCTGGGAGGCCAACCCTAGCAGTAGCTCTGAGGCGAGGCGCCGCCCTAAAATATCCGCCCCAGAGTTTGGCATGGTCACCCCCTTCAGGAAAGTGGTGACCTGGGCCAGGCAGTCCAGGCCCATTGGCGGGATCTTGCTCTCGTTGGCCAGAGAGAGGGGTGGCAGGGAGCTAACCACATCAATGGCGGTGTGAATGACATCATTACACAAGTTTATGTTGCCCCCGGGACCTCCACCGGGGCTAGGTGGGGGAGGCATCATCCAGCTCTGGCGCAGCAGAGCAAACAGAAGGCTGAGGCCCGTGCGAACACCCATCTCGATGAGGGCGTCGGTGCTGGAGCGCGGCCGCTCGCTGACAGAGTGCAGATCAGCCGAGCCCGAGTTGTTCTCTGGGGAGTGCTGCTGCTGCTTGACCTTTCCCTTGTCGTGGTACTTGTTGGAAAGTGCGTAGAAGATGCGCTGGAGCACCAGCACACGTTTGCGCAGGGCAGCGGCAAAGGGGGAGTCAGAGCAGACCATCTTGGCCAAGGCCAACTGGCTGCTGAGCAGAGCGTCCAGGTAGTGCTCCTGCTCATCGCTGGAGAGGGATTCACGTTCAAAGTCTGGAAGCTGGGGGCCTTTCAGACACAGCACCTGCTGGGGCAGCAGTACGGCCTCTTTGTTGGCCAGCAGCTTCGAGTAGAGCACCGAAACTCCCTCCCGCGTGGCTATCGACTCGCTGTCCTCCGTGATCCATGAGCTGTTTAGGTGCTCCAGCCATTTGAGCTTCACCGGGGGGATCATTAGAGCCATGGCATGTCACTCTGGAGCCATCAGTCCTGAAAACATTGAGTAGGCATCATACAAAATGTTAATATCAAGCTGGTGAACAGCAATTTGTGTTTGCATAAGCTGTCTTTCCTCAGGACTATATAAAATGTTGGGTGAAAAAACAATATTCTTCAGTTACAGGTTATCAAAAGTTTCCAGTTTGCAAAATTCGTCTAAGCACTGACCAACTTAACGCTGCTTCTTCACTGGATAATCATATGAATCAAGATGAAGAAACAAACATTATCCTTAACATGGACCTATGTGCTATCAAAGCAGATGAGGTAAACAAGATAAATACGACCCTTTATATATCGAGACAGAAAATAGTGCCAGTTATCTATATCTAGGGCTGAGTATTGGCAAGAATCTGCCAATACAATACGTATCATGACACTGGGGCATGCAAAAAACTGCATGATTTTTGTCCAAAACTGCATGTGATTATCATAAAGTGGGCATGTCTGTGAAGGGGAGACTCGTGGGTACCCATAGAACCCATTTTCATTCACATATCTTGAGGTCAGAGGTCAAAGGAACCCTTTTAAAATAGCCATGCCAGTTTTTCCTTGCCAAAATTTAGTGCAACCTTGGAGCGTTATTTAGCCTATTTCCTGACAAGCCAGTATGACATAGTTGGTACCGATGGATACCTTAGGTTTTCTAGTTTCATATGATGCCAGTACCTTCACTCTAGCTGTAAAACTGAGCCCACTACAACCTCCGAAAGAGCGAATAGCAGCTGGGCCCAACAGCGGCCGTCAGATTTTTAAAAGGTTAATTCAAAATCGATAGTGTTTTGGAGAATCAATATCGAATCGATATAGTATCGCACCACAAAATATCGCGATACTCATGTGTATCGATATTTTCTTACACCCCTATCGATATCTGCCCAATAGAGTAGGACTGTCTGATGACTGAACATTTCAGATTACCAGTCTTATACTGTCCACCATGCTGCAGTAACTGTGATCTGAAAGCAGAGCACTTGTCTCAGTGAAACTACTCTGGTTAAATAAAGGTTTTAAATGCTTTATCATGTTACTCAAAAGTATTATTATTATTATTTCAAAATTATATTTGCACACTGATTACATTCTATTTCATCACATTTGTCAGTTTACAAAGTTTAGCCATACATTTGATAAACTAACAGTCTGTATTGTAAACACCACACACGTGTTGACCTTTGCATAACAGGTCAGAGAAGTCCAAACTTCAAACAAAAAGCATGCCCATGCTCATAACGAAAGTAAAAATATGACACCAGTTGCAATCTAGACCTGGTTCTCTGTAGCCAACCCTTTATCTTGACATGAGGTACACCAGGTATTAAGATGTGATGAGTAAAGTGTGTGTTGTGGGTCAAAATTAAGGCCAACATCCCATTCAAATATGTTTATTAAAAACCCCAACTGGCATTCTCTAGTGGAAGAATATATTCAATACTCTTTGAGTAAAGGGGTGATAAGTAAACTCAACAAATTCTGACAAGGTTCAAATTGAAGTGTGTGTATGGGAGGGACTGAGGTGCTACGAATAATCTATCTGAGCAACCAAGCATTTTATACAGCAGGATTCACCAGCAATAATCATTCACCAGCACCAGCAAGACTTTAATCAACACCTCTTTGGGATGAAGTCAACAAAAACTGAATATGCATTTTGTTACATAACCAACCATAGATTAGATCCCTCATAAATTTAATGTAATCAATGTAAACAGCCTATTATCTTACTGCTGAATAAAACCCCATTCAGACACAGCGTCTGCACTGATCTATTTGACTTGAGAACATTAACTGCAATAACCATCCATGGAAGAAGCATATGGATTGACAAGACGATGGATCTGCCGACAGACAGACTACTGCCGACTATCAGTCTGGCTACATCCTGTAAGGTTGAATAGAGTAACATACAACTCCAGGCTCAGACAGCACCTTGTAAGATTTTAGCAAATCCTATGCAAGGTATAGTAACCAAAACATAAGGTATAGTAACCAAAAGATAATGTATAGCAACCAAAAGATAAGGTATAGTAACCAAAAGATAAGGTATAGTAACCAAAACATAAGGTATAGTAACCAAAAGATAATGTATAGCAACCAAAAGATAAGGTATAGTAACCAAAAGATAAGGTATAGTAACCAAAACATAATGTATAGCAACCAAAAGATAAGGTATAGTAACCAAAAGATAAGGTATAGTAACCAAGGCATTGTAACCAAAACATAAGGTATAGTAACCAAAAGATAATGTATAGCAACCAAAAGATAAGGTATAGTAACCAAAACATAATGTATAGCAACCAAAAGATAAGGTATAGTAACCAAAAGATAAGGTATAGTAACCAAGGCATTGTAACCAAAAGATAAGGTATAGTAACCAAGGTATAGTAACCAAAAGATAAGGTATAGTAACCAAAATATAGTAACCAAAAGATAAGCTATAGTAACCAAGGTATGGTAACCAAAAGATAGGGTATTGTAACCAAAAGATAAGGTATAATAACCAAGGCATAGTAACCAAAAGATAAGGTACAGTAACCAAGGTATAGTAACGAAAAAATAAGGTATATTAACCAAGGCATAGTAACCAAAAGATAAGGTATAGTAATCAAAACATAAGGACTAGTAACCAAAAGATAAGGTGTAGTAATCAAAAGATAAGGTGTAGTAATCAAAAGATAAGGTATAGTAATCAAAAGATAAGGTATAGTAACCAAAAGATAAGGTATAGTAATCAAAAGATAAGGTATAGTAACCAAAAGATAAGGTATAGTAATCAAAAGATAAGGTATAATAACCAAAAGATAAGGTATAGTAACCAAAAGATAAGGTATAGTAACCAAGGTACAGTATAGTAACCCAAAGAAAAGTTATAGTAACCAAAAGATAAGGTATATATCCAGACAGTAGTACATGAGACAAGTAATCTGAAAAAAATCATGTGCCTCTGTGTCCTCCGGTGTCCTCTGATGCTCCTAAAGGCATCTGCAAGGTTTCACAGAGGAAAACAACCAATCAGAGCTGATCTGGAGCCTTCCAACAGCTGCTCAGAGACTGCTCGGCTCTGATTCTGCGTTTTTTCTTCGGGCGCTGCGGTGGAATCTTACAAATTTCATTGGGAGCACCAGAGGACACAGACAAACCTGATTTTCCCACAGGTTATCTGTCTCATGTACTCAGGATATTCTGATAGTTTGAGCAAATAGGACAAAAAGTTATTGTATTAAAGTTACCAACTGAAGCTTTAAAGTGATGAATACATTAATGCACCAATAATTATTATTCAGTAATATAATAAACATTATTCTGAAATGGGCCATTCTGCATAATGAGTACTTTTACTTTTGGTACTTTAAGTATATGTTGATGCTAATACTTTTGTACTCTATACAGAACAGAGCTGCACGCTGTTGTTCTTAAGTTTGCTCCTACTTTGGCTGTTCAGGGTGATATGGGATGGACTCCTGGCTCAATAATGCGAAAATGTGAAATGATAAGACTGTGGAATTGTTTATGTCAGAATACAGGGTCAATAAGAGTAAATCACATAATGCTCCATGGGCTACAGAACTTCATGCTAGTTTTGAGCAAGTTGAATTGCAATATATGATTAGTAATAGTTTATCATGCAGCATGAACACAATTAGAAGAAAGTTACTTTCTAGATTTGAAGAAAAATGGTTGGAAGATATATTGTTAAAACCAAAATTACAAACATAATATTCAAATCAAGCACAATTATGGCACTGAAGCTTATGTTATAGCAAACTTATCAAGGAGTTAAAGGTCTTTAGTTGCAGTTAAGAAGAGGAATCCTTTCTTGAAATTAAATGTCTGTTCAAAATCCAGAAATGTTTTGGTGCTCGGATGATGACAAAATGGAACGGCTATTTAATCTTAATGCTTAGAAGTTGGATACTTTTGTTTCTGAAGCTTTGGGATGTCAGGATGGCTTATTTGTTTAGTACTATTTGTGATTTATGCTGCTAGTTTCTGCCTTTGTCTTTTTCTTCATTTTCAAAATAATGGCATCTTGTAAGCCCATCTGGGCTGGGCATATTATTTATACATGACACAATAATAAAATAAAATAAAATAAAAACTTTTACTTAATTGAACCTCAGGTGTTGCTTCTCGGTTTACCCAGTCCTCGTATTAAAGGCTCCTATCAAAGAGAGCTGTTCAGTATTCTTACATTTGCTGCCCGGAAAATATATATCGCTTAAATGGATTGATGATAAACTACCAATATTTTAGGGGTGGCATAAACTGATATTTGTGCTAATACCAATGGAATATCTAACATACAGATTTAAATGTGAAATGGGTGATTTCTTTAAGACTTGGCCATCTTTCTTTAAATATGCTGTAAAGACTTAAAAATATTGTACTAAATGATCTGATGGATTGCAATATTGAAAATGTGCAAAGTGACATTTTTGCGTTGTAAGGTGATATTTATTTACTGACTTTTTGTTTTGTTTTCTTATTTTTCTTAAATTGTTCTGTTGTTAAATCACTGACGATTGTAATCAACTATAACAGACTGAGAGCCTCCTTATCCTTACACATCACACACATAGATGCTATGACATTTTCCACTACATATTTATTTGATTGTGTACATTTTGAGTATATTATGTGTTATGTGTACCATGTGTTGGGGATCACGGTCTGATGTTTAGTTCTTGTGGCCAGTGTGTGTTGGTGTAATGTTGGTTTTGTCTGTGTATAAAAGCGTAATAAAAATATTGTTGGAAAAAAACTGGACTGAACACAGGACCTTTACTTGTAACAGGGTATTTCTACACTGTAGTATTACTTTAAGAGTACTTCTTGCACCACTGACTACAGCCTGAGCTACTGTAAATCACCCTGTTTGTGCTGCATGCTTCCTTTCATGGTGCCTGTTCTGCTCCAGCTTCTAGTGAAGGTGGGTGACTTTCTTCAGACACTCCTTCCCCGTGTTGACAGCCACACTGATTACACTGATAACACTGATAACACTGATTACACTGATAACACTGTTAACACTGATAACACTGATTACAATGATAACAATGATAACACTGATTACACTGATTACACTGATAACACTGATTACACTGATAACACTGATTACACTGATAACACTGATAACACTGATTACACTGATAACACTGATTACACTGATAACACTGATTACACTGATTACACTGATAACACTGATAACACTGATTACACTGATAACACTGATTACACTGATTACACTGATAACACTGATTACACTGATAACACTGATTACACTGATAACACTGATTACACTGATTACACTGATAACACTGATAACACTGATTACACTGATAACACTGCAGCTGTTTAGGTGCTAGCTAGCTGTATGATAAGCAGTTAGCAGCTAGCTAGCTACTGTTGATGTTAGCTAGCTAGCTACTGTTGATGCTAGCTAGTTAGCTAGCTACTGTTTATGTTAGCTAGTTAGCTACTATTGATGTTAGCTAGTTAGCTACTATTGATGCTAGCTAGTTAGTTAGCTACTGTTTATGTTAGCTAGTTAGCTACTGATGATGCTAGCTAGTTAGCTACTGTTGATGTTAGCTAGTTAGCTACTGATGATGCTAGCTAGTTAGCTACTGTTTATGTTAGCTAGTTAGCTACTGATGATGCTAGCTAGTTAGCTACTGTTGATGTTAGCTAGTTAGCTAGCTTGGTAGCATAAACAGTAGTTAGCTAACTACTGTTTATGTTAGCTAGCTAGTTAGCTACTGTTGATGTTAGCTAGTTAGCTACTATTGATGCTAGCTAGTTAGCTACTATTGATGCTAGCTAGTTAGCTGGCTACTGTTGATGTTAGCTAGTTAGCTACTGTTTATGTTAGCTAGTTAGCTACTGATGATGCTAACTAGTTAGCTACTGTTGATGCTAGCTAGTTAGCTACTGTTGATGCTAGCTAGTTAGTTAGCTACTGTTGATGCTAGCTAGTTAGCTACTGATGATGCTAGCTAGTTAGTTAGCTACTGTTGATGCTAGCTAGTTAGCTACTGATGATGCTAACTAGTTAGCTACTGTTGATGCTAGCTAGTTAGTTAGCTACTGTTGATGCTAGCTAGTTAGCTACTGATGATGCTAACTAGTTAGCTACTGTTGATGCTAGCTAGTTAGTTAGCTACTGTTGATGCTAGCTAGTTAGTTAGCTACTGTTGATGCTAGCTAGTTAGCTGGCTACTGTTGATGTTAGCTAGTTAGTTAGCTACTGTTGATGCTAGCTAGTTAGCTACTGATGATGCTAGCTAGTTAGTTAGCTACTGTTGATGCTAGCTAGTTAGCTACTGATGATGCTAACTAGTTAGCTACTGTTGATGCTAGCTAGTTAGTTAGCTACTGTTGATGCTAGCTAGTTAGCTACTGATGATGCTAGATAGTTAGTTAGCTACTGTTGATGTTAGCTAACTAGCTACTGTTTATGCTAGCTAGTTAGCTACTGTTGATGTTAGCTAGTTAGCTAGCTACTGTTGATGTTAGCTAGTTAGCTACTGTTGATGTTAGCTAGCTATCTTCCCTCCCCGTCACTCAGCTAGCATAAAAGCATCAACATACCTGATTATAAAACACCGAGGTGTGACAGGTGACAGGTGAAGTAATAACCAGTCAACTCTTCAGAGCTGTGTTCTCACCTGTCTCTTCATAGCTGTGTCCTCACCTGGTGTCCTCACCTGTCTGAACCAGCCCCCTCTGCAGCTGGAGCTGTTCAGTGCTAGCTGGGTGATCTGCTGTCTCATAGCAGCTTAGCATGCTAGCTACAGTAAATAAAGCAGCAGCTCACCAGTAAACTGTCAAAGGCCTCTTCCTCCTCCTCCTCTTCCTCTCAGGGTGCGCTGTGCTGCTCTACACTAACAGTGCATTGCATAAACACATAAACACATAAACACGAGCAGTCCAGTCAGATATCCGTGATGAGGTGTTTACTGTGGAAGGAGACAGATCCTGCATGTTCCACCATGTCTCCGCCTCTCTCTCTCTCTCTCTCTCTCTCTCTCTCTCTCTCTCTCTCTCTCTCTCTCTCTCTCTCTCTCTCTCTCTCTCTCTCTCTCTCTCTCTCTCTATCTCTCTCTCTCTCCCTCTCTCTCTCTCTGCCGGAGCTCCACTGCAGCCACAGAGGACCAGAGACCAGAGAGCTGCTCTCAGTCTCAGACCCAACCCCTCACCGAGCCCCAGACCCGACCCAACCCAGGACCCGTCTGTCTGTCGACCTGTCTGTCTCTCTGACAGGCCTATATGTTTGTCTGTCTGTCTCTCTGCCTGCATGTGCACTCACACAGTCATCATCACGCCCACAAAGACAAAAGAAACACACGTGTTGTCAGCTATAGTGTCCAACACTGCCATCTGTTATATGTCTTTATTGTACAGTATGTTTTGACAGTTGCTGCTGCTATTGCATGGATTGCACGATTAATTAAAATGTGAAATGTAAATTATAATAATTTGTAGGCTATAGTTCAATTATTATGGAGTCGTAGGAGTAGGAGTAGGAGTGCCATAATAAAGATGAGTAACATGTGTAAATATAAAGAGGAATAAATAAAACAATAGATGAGTAAATAAATAAATATGTAAATATGAGGAATAAACAAAAAAATATATAAGTAAATACAAAAATGTGGAAATATAAAGACAAATAAATAAAAGAATAAATAAGTAAATAATAAATGTGTAAATATAAATAAGAATAAATAAAAGAATATTTAAGTAAATTAATAAATGTGTAAATATAATGAGGAATAAATAAAACAATATACAAGTAAAAATTTAAAGACAAATAAATAAAAGAATAAATAAGTAAATAAAAAATGTGTAAATATAAAGAGGAATAAATAAAAGAATATACTAGTGAATAAAAAAATGTGTAAATATAAAGACAAATAAATAAAACAATAAATAAGTAAATAAAAATGTGTAAATATAAAGAGGAATCAATAAAAGAATATATAAGTAAATAAGAAATGTGGAAATATAAAGACAAATAAATAAAACAATAAATAAGTAAATAAAAATGTGTAAATATAAAGACAAATAAATAAAATAATATATAAGTAAATAAATGAATGTGGAAATATGAGGAATGAATAAAATAATATACAAGTAAAAACAAAAATGTGTAAATGTAAAGACAAATAAATAAAAGAATAAATAAGTAAATAAAAAATGTGTAAATATAATGAGGAATAAACAAAAGAAATAAACAAAAGAATATATAAGTAAATTAATAAATGTGTAAATATAATGAGGAATAAACAAAAGAATATACTAGTAAATAAGAAATGTGGAAATATAAAAAGAAATAAAGAATAAATAAATGTGGAAATGTAAAGAGAGGAAAAAATGATTAATTTATTTTCACATTTAATTATTTTTGTATGTACATGATTCTGTCTTTTTTGTATAATTTTAATTATTTAGTATTTATTTATTTTGATATAATGTCAATACAATGTATTCCTTTATTTTTCCTTAATCTTTTCCCTAATGCTTTTGCTTTTTCCTTATTGCTTTTGCTCTTCCTTGATAGGCGAAGCTGTCAATCAACTGGCTTTCGGCGGGTCTTCCTGCAGTCAGGAAGTCGATTCCTGCACACATGAACTGACATGAACCGATGCTTTGAAAAGCCTGAGAACGCCTTGAGCGAATTTCTTCAAATTTGGCACAAACATAGGTCAAGGTCACTGTGACCTTACGTCCCTCCCATTCCCGTGATATCTCAGGAACACTCCATCAATTAAATATGTATAAAAAGCAAATAACGCAAGTAAGAAATGAGAATCCAAAACACAAAATAGTTAAAACATAGCGATAAGATATAAAATCAATTTTGTGGTACACAGGTTTACAGTAATTGCAAAATGAATAAACTGTAATATAAACAGGGATGTAGTAAATGGACCTCTATATTGTTGTGTTGTTTCCGTTTTTGCTCTTGTGAATGTTTCTTGTTCTTAGGTCTATATATGTGTCTGTATAAGTGACATATAGGTCCAGCAATAAAGAAGGGGTTAATGGAAATCCACTCAGTGGTGACATGATGTATGTCAAGTGGTGTCTAAAGTGTGTTTTGTGGTTATCTTGGCAGTGCAGACACAGAGAAGCCCAGCCAGCTCCCTCTTTATCGAGGAAGCAGATCCTGTTTTTTTAAATATTTTTTTGTTTACGCCTGTTTTGAGGAAGCTGACATTAGAGAGTATTTTCTGTATCTTTGTTTCCATTCTGGTGTTGTGGATGATGCCATAGAAGGAGGCTAACAGCTTCAATATTGTGAGTTGTCTTATCACCAGTGGCTCCTCTCAGCAGAGGTCTAAATTCTTTACACTGCAACACTTGACTAAAGCCTCAGCCTCAGCCCTGTGTATGCTCGTTCACCACAATCTGTAGTCATGCCTACTAGAGATGTGACCTCTGCACATAAACATTTAGAAAGGTTATAAAATCGTACGTACATAAAGTTGCATGATTGATTTTTGGCCAGAAAACCCCCCCAAAAAAACCCTCACATATTATCACCCGTAGACTTTATATAAAGATGGACGACATGACAGCTCCCAAAAGTGAAGGCAGAACATCTGGATCGCCCCCTGGTGGCTGGCTGCAGTATAGGTCATAAACCCCGCCTCCTCCATGTTAGCAGATGGGACATGAACCAAACTAAAAAGTCAAAGTACACGTCAAATACATTTTTCCCAAAGATGGTTTCTGTCATTTAATGCCCGGTTCAGACTACACGATATCAACCCGATTATGGCCCGACACGGCCTTCGTAGGGGACCGGGAACGATAAATGGGTGTTGTGTGAAAATCGATCCTCTTATCTTGTGTAGTGTGTCATGGTACACGACAACCGACGCCACGTCTGGGACGCCCACCGCCACCCTTTGCGTTGACCAATCAGGTGCTCTCTCCAACGCTCAGTCGCAGTCAGGTCACTTGGTAATAAACAAACATGGCGAAAAGGAGGAGGGATGCCGAGTTTGCTGCTGTCACGTGGGACAACCAAACTGACCGAAGTATTGACAGCCCCGTACCGTCCTCTCTGTGCCACCCAGGAGCGCATCCACAACCGTTTTTACTTTCTTTTCTTTTTCTTTTCGCAACACAAGACCACCAGCATCACACACAACGCTCCTGTCGCCATGATTGACAGTTGCTTCAACTGCCTCCCCGATGACGTCTGAACTCGCGCATGATCGTGGAATACGACGTGCCGTTATTGGTCGTGGTCATACGTGTAGTTTTGCCAGTCACCCGACCAAGACACTGCAAGAGTTTATGGCGCTGTGATCGTTAGATCTGACATGGTGACCATCGTCAAAGACAAAAATATCATGTAGTCTGATCCCGGCATTAGGTGGTTCTTATCACGCTGATGTATGTTCCAAGTGTTCACTACTGATCACTACTGCGCAGATTCTGGCAGAAATTAATATGGATTAGATCAGATGATGCTAGTCTGATATGTATGAAATCAGGTAACTGTCCGTCAAACCAATGACATGATTTTTGAATCACAAGGCCCGGCATGTTGGAGACGATTTCTCCACACTGTAGTTCCAAACACACAATACTCACCTTCCTTATAGTTCTGGTTCGGTCTGATGATGTTCATTTAGTAAATGATGGTCCCATTTAGAGTCGGGGCTACCTTGTGATTGACAGGTCGCTACCACCTCATTGTCCGGTTTGGGAGTTTGTATTTCTGATCATTTACAAAGAATGTTTGCTGGCATAGGAGCCATTCAACAGCACCATGTTATTCACAGAGAGCTTATTTTTTCAGAGTGGTGTGAAAAGGTTAACAGCCATGTTCAGTTCAGTAAAATGCTTTTAAATGTGCCACTTTAAAGCGTGCCGAGTGGTAAACAGGCTTTGTGTTTTGTCTTCTGTGGGTTAAGTGTGTTGGATTTGGAGAATGGATACATTTTTTGTCGCGTGTGTGCCGAGTCATTTTTCTAAAAGAAGAAACTGCAGGTGGTGGTTAAATATAGTGAGTGAGAAAAAACGTTTAAATAACTCAGAAGTGGGTAAAAATGAGCATCCCATGAATACATAGGTGCTCTCAGAATAGTAGTGAGTATCTACATAAGGTGAGGAAGCTCTCTCTCTCTCTGTTGATTTCAGGAGCTTCGCCTCCTGGTCTGAAGTCTGGTTCGTGTCCCAGCTGGTCTTTGTTTCTGATCTGTTCCAGCTTATCCTCGCAGACAGCAGCTAACGCCCCGTGGCTGACACACTTGTTAGCTCCATGGTTCAGCAGCTGGCCCAGAGGGTGTCTGCAAGTTCAAGTTTAAAGAGCATTTCACACAAATCATGAGACCATTTTCAACACCAAAAAAAAAACTGTGAAAATGAACACGAACAGTCCAGCAGCTTTTTCTGCATGACTGGTCTGAAAACTCATCAGGAAACACTGACATCAACTAACACAGCTATTCTTAAACTCTGCATTTAACTAATGTACAGTGTATTCAAGCATTCAATTTTAAGACTTCTCTTTGTAGTAATTTTGTGTCTCTTTGTTGTCATTTTGAGCCTCTTGGTAGTTGCTTTATGTCTCTTTTATAGTTATTTTGTTTCACTTTTGTAGTTGTTTCGAGTCTTTGTAGTTGCTTTGCATCTCTTTGTAGTCATTTTGAGTCCCTTTGTAGTTGCTTTGTGTCTCTTTGTAGTCATTGTGTGTCTCTTTGTAGTTGCTTTGTGTCTCTTTGTAGTCATTGTGTGTCTCTTTGTAGTTGCTTTGTTTCTTTGTAGTCATTTTGTGTCTCTTTGTAGTTGCTTTGTTTCTTTGTAGTCATTTTGAGTCTCTTTGTAGTTGCTTTATGTCTCTTTGTAGTCATTTTGTTTCTCTTTGTAGTTGTTTTGTGTCTCTTTGTAATCGTTTTGTCTTTTTGTGTTTTTTTGCCCCTTTTTATAGTCACTGAGTCTCTTTTTAGTTGCTTTGTGTCTCTTTGCAGTAATTTTTTAGTCGTTTTATGTTACTTTGTGGTCATTTTGAGTCTTATCCTGGTTGGTACGGAGGGGGGGCGTTGACACTTTGGGCCTGTACCTGGTAGGCCCGTTCAGTAATCCATCCATGATTGTTGTAGCGATATTTCATTTTTTTCATGACCTGCAAGCACCTTAAATGCCCAAAATGCTACCAGCTCTGATTTAGATCCAGTTGCCTTCCTGACTCAGTAATGTGGAAATCCACAACAAAGACTCATAAATCCATAAATGTAGATTTAAGTGAACACTGTGCTGATCTTCTGTACGTGCCGATGTTCACGAGACTCCTGAAATAGCACTAATGTTGGGTGACACAGTCTAGTACAAATTTACAAAGTAAACAATATTGTGTAAGCGTGCCTGTGTCAACATCAGCTGTCCATCACAGTATTGATCAATCTGAACTCATGAGTAACATGCTCTTTAATGTTTGAATGAAGCCAATTTCATTTAAACACATTTGATGGGACATTGATAGATACAGTTAAGCAAATAGGTGGGGCGGATGTGACTCAGAGGGTACAGCGGGTCAACCTTTACTCCGGCTCAGTTTTAAAGCCATAGTGAAGATACTGGTATCATATTAAATTAGAAAACCTAAGGAATCCATTGGTACCAACCATGTCATACTAGCTTGTCACGAAGGAGGCTAAATAACAGTCACAACTTTTTGAGCGTTTCAGCCCAATTTTGGCGAGGAAAAACTGGCATGTCCATTTTCAAAGGGGTCCCTTGACCTCTGACCTCCAGATATGTGAATGAACATGGGTTCTATGGGTACCCACAAGTTTTTTAAGAAATGTCAGAATATAATTATTAAATAATGTTTATAATAAAGTGATTTTCGATAAATTATGGGGTAAATATTGGGGTCATTTCGGCAGTAATTGAAAAGAAATTTAAAATAGGTTACTTGCTAATTATCACCTAATTAACATTAAATTTGCGGACCTGTTAAATGAAGTGTTATTGAATAAACTTCTTCTTTGTGAAGGTATTGTGACATAGCATCTGCTCCAGTCACCGTGATTTTAAATGTTTTTCTAATAATCGTAAAGCATCTTATTCTTTATCTTTGCTGTCCGGATTCAAAGTCCAGGTTGATCCCGGCCAGCAGCTCTCCTCCACAGGAGCGGTTCAGCAGCTCCTTCAGGGCTTCGTTCACGTCGTTGTTGAAGACGGTGGAGAAGCTGCAGTTGGGGTACCCGCCACCTCCTCCTCCATCCAGAGGAAACGAACCCA
The DNA here is from genome assembly GCF_015220745.1 of Sebastes umbrosus. Lineage (NCBI taxonomy): Eukaryota > Metazoa > Chordata > Actinopteri > Perciformes > Sebastidae > Sebastes > Sebastes umbrosus. The sequence goes on along the minus strand of NC_051270.1, from coordinate 1,991,639 downwards.
TCACCTCCTGCACCCACTTCAGCTCGTCGCTCAGCTCCAGACGCAGCGCGTCGAAGTGGTTCTGTCTCTCCTGGAAGCGGCTGCTGACGGCGCCGAGGCCGGAGCTGAAGGCCTGCATGTCGTCCTGCAGGCTCCTCTTGAAGGCCTCCACCTTACGGAACTCGTAGCGGATCTGCGAGAGCTCGTGGCGCACGTCCTCGCTCTCCTCCTTGTACCAGGCCTCCTTCTCGTTGTATATAGACACCATGGCGTCGATGTCCTCCTGCAGGGAGTCGTGGGCTGCTGCCAGGCTGACGAACGAGCTCTCCATCTGGTCTATGTCCTCCACCACCTGGGCGAAACGCTCAAAGTTTACATAGGTGTTGTTGGGCGGCATGCTGGAGTGGGACTTGATGGTGTACTCCCTCAGGCGCTTCGTCTTCAGCTGGCGCCGCTCCCGTTTCTTCGGCTCCTTGGCTTTATTCTCCTCCTTGTGCTCGTTGGACTTCAGGGTTTAAAGAAGGGAGAGTTAGTAACTGTCATCTAAAGGAGGGAAGAGCATGCAGACACAGATACAGACAGCTAATCCAATTATATACTACGGCTACGTCAGAAATGTTCTACACATGGGATTGTTAAAAATAATAAGAAGAGAAGAAATCATTGGTAAAAGAAACTGGAAGCTAAGCATCTAAATGTGTGCAGATTTAAACAGGAACAGGTTCCTGTTTCAGTGTCAACGTCACAATAATGCAGCCAATAACAAGCTGTTAATAGAGAGGTGAAGTCCCGCCCCCTGTGGACCACCATGGGACTTTATTTCGGAAAAAATATGAACGGTAGAAAAGGAGAGAGACAAATATTCTTTCGATCCCGTTTGAATTGCTCCATGTTTCTGATGACTGGAAAACGAATTCAACATCCAGGTTCCGACAGTATTCTCCCATCATGCAACACAGTGGGGACATCGACTAAACGGCAGTTTGAAATCTTCTTTTGGGGCCAAAACTATTTCAAATGTAAATAATATGTTTGGTGTCTGAATTATAATGTTTTTTTTTTTATCTCATATCAAACATCAATACGGGCGATACAGGTGATGTATAACTTTTGAACAGCAGCGTAGATCTTAAAAAAGGTTATTCACTTTACCTTGATCCATGGGTGATTAAGAGCATCTTGGATTGTTAATCTCTTCCTGTAAGAGAAAAGTAATATTACTAAACTACTACAGTCACAGAGGGGTTATGTGATTCTGGAGAAGATTACAAAACTGAAATTAACTTTAAGATTGCCCTGAAGTAGCCTACTACAGGCTACAAATAACACAGGAAAGCACATTAACTATTAACACTAAACATACCACCTTAACCCTATAATGTTCCAGTGTGAATATTATTGGAGTATTATAGACCTACTATAGAAGATGCATAGCCCAAGTATAATAATAATAAATCAATAGGAGCAAGAGATTGCGGATACTGGCCGATATACACGCCAACATGTGAATAAGAGGAGTATTGGCACTTCTTATTTTCCACTTCAAGCAGTGTACGTTACGCTTGAGCTCTTACATCTTATCCTTCTCCAACAGCTGGCTGATGAATTTCTTGGCCAGCTCGCTGGTGTGACAGAAGAACTCCTCATCAAACTCATAATTGATGGCAGAAATGTTCCCCAGTGTGTCGTGTTTGGTCTCCCCCAGGAACGGTGAAGCTCCACTCAGCCTGGAACCAAAACACAAAGAGGTTCATCATCATCGTCACCCTCTTTGACGGCAGCTGCTGCTGATGCTGTATAACGTGCAGTATACACTAACCCAGGGTTCAACAACCTTTACTATCAAAAGAGCCATTTTAGAATGAAGGTAACACAGCTAATAGTCTAAGTATATAGTATATAGGTCTGATGCAGTGAGGGCAAATGTACTACAGAGTATTAGGAACACATTGAGGGAAAAAACATCTGAGATTTACACATTAAAGTCAGAATATTACGAGAAAAGAATGGTAATATTATGAGAATAAAGTCATAACTTTACAAGAAAAAAAGTTGTAATATTAGAAGAATAAAGACATAAGTTTACGAGAAAAAAAGTAATAATATTACGCAAATAAAGTCATAACTTTACGAGAAAAATAGTAATATTACGAGAATAAAGTCATTACATTCTCATAATATTACAACTTTTTTCTCGTAAACTTCTGATATTATTCTCATGTTACAATTTTCTTTCTCGTAATATTTTGACTTTATTCTTGAAATCTCAGATAAATTTTTCCCTCAATGTGGCCCTTATGCTCCGTTATACCGTCGTACCGTCGTACCAAAGACCTACAACGATGATAAATAAAACAAAAAACAGTTATTCATTTCCATTTTTATAAGTCCACGGGGAGCCACTGGAGAGGAGCTAAAGAGCCGCAGGTTGCTGACCCCTTCACTCGTCTAAGTTACATTATGGTGTGTGTGGTTAACTTGCAGGATGTAGGTGATGACCCCGATGCTCCACATGTCAGCTTCTAACCCCAGAGGCTCGTAGTTGACGATCTCCGGTGCTTGAAAGACAAACAGACGACGGGCAGAATGCTGTTAAAGCAGCTGGAAAGTAAACAGTTACGTTTCACGTATGAATGCTTCCATTCACATGATTGGTATCCAATGAAGTACTCTGTTGTTATCGGTATCACTTTACAGGCACTGGTATTGTAATTCTTTTAAAAGGTCCCATATCGTGCTCATTTTCAGGTTATTACTTGTATTTTGTGTTTTTACTAGAACATGTTTACATGCTGTAATGTTAAGAAAATACCTTTATTTTCGTATATTTTCTTATTCTCGTATTGTCAGCCTGAATATACCTGTATTTACCCTCTGCCTGAAACGCTCCGTTTTAGCTAATTTCAACGGAATTGCAACGGAATTGCAACGGAATTGCGTTGCTAGGCAACAGCTTGGGTCCATGTTTACTTCCTGTCAGCTGATGTTATTTACATACACTGCAACAGGAAATAAACTGGGACACATTTAGAATGTTTATGTCTAAAACTGTGTAATGGTCTAAATATTGTATATTTGTGACATCACAAATGGACAGAAATCCTAACGGCTTGTTTCAAACGCACAATTTCTGAATAAGGGCTGTGTGTATTTCTCCGTATATTGAGCGTTTTGATAGTTCAACAGTATTCATATAGCACTTAAACCTGCTTTATAATATAAAAAGACACGAAAATCGCCCTTTTTACAATATGGGACCTTTAAACAATACCCAGCCCTATCCTCGTCTTACTCTCTGAAGACAGGAAACCTCCTCTTGCCCTCTCTGTTGATGCGTGAGTCACTCAGATAATTGGATGAATACTTGCATTTGAAAATTTTTTATTTTAAGTTGTTAATTAGAGTCAAGATTATTACTATAAATGGCAAAACTGTATTAATGGGCCCCATTAATGGGAGGCAATAGGACCCACTCTTCTTATTCTTCCACGCCATCTTTCCCTGTTACCTTTTCTTTTCATTTCCTTATTTCTTTTTTCTACTCTTTTGTCTTTTGTTTCATTGTGTGTTTATCTTCTTTTAACTTTTTCCCTTTATGTATGTGCGTATGCTTGTGTACGTATATTTATAGTTTAAAATGTTTATATATATTGGTGGAATCCCTGGACCGTGTCTGTCTGTCTGGACATTTTCAGCCTGGATGGACATTAACATTACAACAGCTACAGACACTGGAGATATAATACATCTCAGCATGCAAGAGCATCTGATTATTTGCAACATTTTTCTTTCATTTTCTCTGACTGTACATCAGCAGGTGTGTCGGGGTGGAGGAATTTAACCTGCGTTTAGTTGTTTTCTTGGTCGTGTTTGTGTTTACACGTCGTCTTACCTACAAACTCCGGTGTTCCAAAGATGTTTTTGAACTCAACGCCGGCTTCGATCTTGTGGGCGAGACCGAAGTCGATGAGTTTGATTCTCGGCAGCGGCACGTTCTTGTCCAGCAGCATGATGTTTTCAGGCTGCCGAGGAGACAGAAACGTTTCAAATGTTTGAGAAAAACTACAAATGACATGAACTATTACACTGTTTCCTGCATGATGTTTATTTTACATTGCAAAAAATAAAATGATACAGTATATGTTCAGAAGTTGTAAAACTGTCTGTTCATGAGAGCTTCATTCGCAGCTATTCATTTCAAAGTTACTGTGCACACAAGTCAAAGTCATATTTTCTAGATTAAACACAGATAATTGCTCCATCTAGTGGAACAAATCTTCCTCCTGTATTTTACTGAACTCTCTCCTGGTGAGACCGAGGTGATGGCCAAATGTTTCCAGTCAGTGAACTGGAAAAACATCCAAAACCAGCTTCTCCACTTTACAGAGAAAGAAACTCAGAGGAGTCGAGAGGAACACAAAATTAACTTCCATTATTATTTAAGTTTAAAGTTATGTTTTGACTTTGGAAACAGCAGAAAATAATCTCACACAAGGTCCATTTAGTAGCGGTTCTGGAGCTTTTGATCATATCACATGATCCGTCATCAGCAGGTGAAGTTTAGACACATCTGGCTCACAAATTCTCACAACGGAAAATGTACAAAATGTGAAAGAAAATCTTCCATTTAACCCACACTTATTATAATAATAATATTAATATTAATATTTTCTCAAATGGTAAAATTTTGATGATTTATTGATGAATAACATAAATGTTGGATGAGTGTTTTGCTTCCAAGATAACAAAATAAATAATCATAATTATTTTATTTATTTATTTATGTCGCAAGGCTTTTTTATTTAATTCACAAAAACAGAAATACGAAAGGCAAGTTATTAGAGAGCAAGATGTTTTAGTTGTGAGACAGAGTAATTCAGCAGCATGAGACGAGGGGAAATAAAAAGAGACACCTGTTAATGTCACATGAATACACTCACTAACTCATTAACGTCTCCTTTTCTTCACTACTTCAGTTTTGTCTGCTGGCATTTTCACAAAAACGTAGGAGAAATAAATCTTAGATAGATTTTTTTTAGCTTTAACTCTGTGATTGTTTTGATACAAGAGCAGTAAAGAGTTCAGTTTGTACATCAGCAACATTACAGGTACTTTTATCAAGGGTCCGAGACATCGGGTCGTGTGTTCCTTCCTATGATTTAATAAGCATAAAAGGAAATAATCTATTATGTCTAAAGTTCAGAAAAAAAGTTAGGATACGTTCTGGAAACCTTTTTTTTTCATGTTTCCATTTCTGTGTCTCCCTTTTATAAATCATGGCTTTATGATAGTTATTAAAGTATTCTACATGTTCTGATCTAAGAAGTGCTACTAAATGGACGCTGTGGTGAGATTGAAATCATAAGATGAGGCGTTCCTGAGATATCAAAAGAATAGGACGGACATGAAGTCACAGTGACCTTTGACCTTTGACCACCAAACTCTCATCTTTGCGTCAAGTGGACTTTTCGTCAAATTTGAAGAACTTCCCTCCAGGCGTTCCTGAGATATCACGTTCACGAGAATGGACCAAATGGGCAGACAACCTGAGAACAACATGCCTCCGGCCACGGCTGGCGCGGAGGCATAATAACTGTCACATGCTTTGACAGCTGCTTGTCTCTTGATGTGACTGATGTGACCTCAGGATATCTCATTATTTGCAGATTTATTTTGTTGTTGTTTGTTGATTTCTAAAAGTTAATTTCCTTTTTGCTTTTATCTTCAAATCACATAAATGGTCCATTAATAATAGTTTAATCTTTGATAATCGCTGAGCGTATCTCTGAGAGAAGCCTCACAGAAGATGCTGAATCATCCTGAGTAACAACGTTTGATCGTGAAACAAGCTTTTACCGCTTTGACAAAATGTCACGGCGGAGCTGAACGAGGTCATTTCAGAGTGACTTTTGTTATGGAAATTGTGTTATTAAAGGTTTATGAAATGTAATCAGTCTTGGAATTATATAAATTGGGTATCACTGTAAAGCTGAGACTCTTGTGGATCCAATGAGCCCAACTGTATTCATGTGAGATGATGTTAGTCCCCATAGGAGACATTTCATTGTAGTGAGACCATTTTTTCTTTTAAACGTGACCTCACTGTATAAGATGACCTGTGGTGACCTCTAGGATCATCACAGCCTCATGAAACTTTACAGCCACAAACTACAGACCTAGAGCATTCAGAGGATGGATGGATCAAACTAGAGACCTAGAGCATTCAGAGGATGGATGGATCAGACTAGAGACCTAGAGCATTCAGAGGATGGATGGATCAAACTAGAGACCTAGAGCATTCAGAGGATGGATGGATCAGACTAGAGACCTAGAGCATTCAGAGGATGGATGGATCAAACTAGAGACCTAGAGCATTCAGAGGATGGATGGATCAGACTAGAGACCTAGAGCATTCAGAGGATGGATGGATCAGACTAAAGACCTAGAGCATTCAGAGGATGGATGGATCAAACTAGAGACCTAGAGCATTCAGAGGATGGATGGCTTTCCTAGCTAGATTGACAATAAGGGGGTTTCTGAGCAGTTTACACAACAGATATGCTCACCATCCAATCATGTTTATTACAGATTTATAACTAGAAGTCCTTGACCCACAGCGCTGAGCAGCATCTCAAATTAATCTTCAGGTTCTCAGCTTTCAGATGATGTACACCACTTCTATGTTGACCTGCTATCTCCCCCTAAAGACACCCTGTACCCCCCTAAAAAAGACAAAAACTGGTCTATTGTGGGTCTCTCTACACAGCACATGTAGTTAAAAAGCATCACGTCTTGTCTGGACAAACCTTGAGATCAAAGTGGGCTATTTTCCTGGCGTGGAGGTAGTTGACCCCCTCGAGGATTTGCTTGATGAACTGAGTGGCCTCTTCCTCGCTCAGAGACTCCTTCTGTGCCAGGAAGTCAAACAGCTCACCTCCAGAGACCCTGGATCACAGACACGCATCATCATCCAACACGCTAAAATCACTAAATCAGTGCAGAGTAACTCTGTGGAGAATGTTTCACATGTTCTAAATCAGCATAAAACAAAGTGAGAGGCTGATATTACAGGAGGACATGAAAACTCACACTGCTAACATATAGTTTCCTCTCTCCTTTTCTCCAGACTCAGCAAGCAAAAACATAGTTTTTCATGCACTGGTCTATTTTGAGCAACATGTCTGTTTCAGACGAGTGGAAAGAAAATATCCAAAATACATATTTAGGTTTTTATTTTACTATTTTGTCTGTTTGCGTTTGTAGATTTCTTCTAAATTCACCAAACGTTAGCATTAGATAATGCCTCGTTTGCATATTTAAACATAACATTTGTCAATTGCCATCTGGCTTTTTTGCAACCAGAAGTGACTCGAGAGGGTGGAGCTACGTACAACACTGAATAAGACATTTTGAGATGACTAAAATGTTCTAATTAACTTTGATGAAATGAAAACACACTGTGAAAGGGTTAAAGTTGTAAACATGGACAACTCCCAGACCGGACAACGCCGTGGTAGCGACCTGTCAATCACAAGGTAGCCCCGCCCTAAAGCATCCCCTGCTTTATGGTCTATGTGACTCTAAATGGGACCATAATATACTAAATGAACATCATGCTGTATTGAAGAAGAGAAGAAGAAGGCTTCACTTCTCAGACCTGTAGGGTGCTGCCTTGTATTTCCACACTAATATTCTTTCCTGCTATATCAGGCGTCGGCAACCTTTACTATCAAGAGAGCCATTTTAGGCAACAAAAACAAAAAAAAAGAAATCTGTCTGGAGCCGCAAAACATCTGATCATTGTGATGAAAGTAACAGTTTATAGTCTAAGTATATAGTATATAAGTCTAATGCAGTGAGGGCCAAAGAGACAATGTACTACGGAGTATTAGGACCACATTGAGGGAAAAAACATCTGAGATTTACAGAATATAGTCGTAATATTATGAGAAAAAAGTCGTAACATTACGAGAAGTAAGTCATAACTTTACGGAAAAAATGTTGTAATATTACGAGAATAAAGTCATAAAATAATTAGAATAAAGTCAGAAGTTTAAGAGAAGAAAGTCGTAGTATTATGAGAATAAAGTCATAACTTTACGAGGAAAAAAATAAAATAACACATAAAAATACTACTTTATAATGTTATGACTTTATTTTGATAATATTACGACTTTAATCTCAAAATCTCTGATTTATTTTTTTCCTCAATGTGGCCCTAATACTCCGTCGTACCGTCGTACCATGGACCTACAAAAATGATAAATAAAAATTAAAATGTAAACAAAAAACAGTTATTCATTTCCACTAATTCTTTTTATAAATCCACAGGGAGCCTCTGGAGAGGAGCTAAAGAGTCGCAGGTTGCTGACCCCTGGGCTATGTGAACCCTGGTGGGGAGCTGCATCGCTCAAACTAATGTAAATATTCTGCAGGTTTTGTGCATCATTTTGTGCACGTATTCAAAATTCAGCACATTTTATATGTTTGAAAACATAAAGTTATAAAGTTTTGCAGGACAGCGTGAGTTTATAATGAATAACTCACCAACTGGACATGAGCCAAAAGGATACAGACTGTTATAAAGAGTCTTTATATGATGTCATTAACTGAATAATTCCAGTAAAGTGATGGTCTGTCTGTCTGACTCACAGCTCCAGGATGAGCACCACGTCGGTGCGGTTCTCGTAGACGTCGTGCAGCGTGACGATGTTGGGGTGCTGAATCTGCTGCAAAATGTCCACCTCCCGCTCGATCTCCTCCCGCCTCACCCCCCGAGAGCTCGCCATACTCTGGCGCTTCTTGATGAACTTGGCGGCGAATTCCAGACCCGTGCTTTTCTCTCTGCATTGCTTTACGATGGCGAACTGCCCACTGAAACACACAGAGGAGGAACCACAGAGAGTTAAAGAGAGGCTGGACTAAAGTAGAATTTATTAACTATAAAAAAACATAACAGTATAGATGAATTACTGGCTGGATATCAACATATCATAGATAAATTGGTATCTGCCTTTATGTCAATCAAAAAAAAAGAAACAGTGTCATCATTACTTAATTTGTCCACCAGAGAGCATCAACAAGTTCGTTTTTCTGCTAAAAAAAATCCATCCATTTTCTGTAACCGCTTATCCTATTCAGGGTCGTGGGGGGGCCTGGGGCCGATCCCAGCTGACATTGGGTGAAGGCTGTGTACACCCCGGACAGGTCGCCAGACTATCACAGGACTGACACATAGAGACAACCATTCACTCTCACATTCACACCTACGGGACATTTAGAGTCAATAATTTAACCTTTTTGGACTGTGGAAGGAAGTCGGAGAACCCGGAGAAAACCCACGCTAACACGAGGAGAACCCGCCCCTGCTGTAAAAATGTTCTGCTGAATATATAATAATCACAATTCCTTAAAAAACTCAATTTAAGAGATTTAACTTTTTTTTTTTTTTTAATGCGTTTGATAGAAATATATATAAGCTGATATATTTTCATCTGAATGTCATAAAAGGTTATAGTATAGTATGCCCAAAAATGTCAAAAATGTCAAGAAAAAAGTAATAGTATAGTATGTCCTAAAAACTAATGTATAGTATGTTGAAAAATGTCATAAAAAAAGTCATAATTCCAGTGTGCCTAGAAGCACAAGGCACAGCCTTGTGCTTCTAGGCACACTGGTCTATTATTCGACGCGTTTATTTCTTATTCTGACTTCTTCCGTGTGTGTTTTTTGGCACGCTACTCCTCCCGCAGCGTTGCCAGCACCTGTACAAAAAATACATCAAAACGTGCGGAATGAGCGGGAATCGAGTGCTATGACCTGACTAAGAGATTCGCACAGCGATTTCCGAGAAAAACGCGCGATAGCGCGATTATTTTCTCCATAGGAATGCATTGAAAATCGACGTGAAGAGTGCTCAAAAATACTCCTCTTTGGGGCCATATAGAGTCGCCATACTTTAATGTAGAAACATGATTAAAAGTTTAAACGGGTCACGAGACTTGGGACTTTATTTGGCCAAATGGAAATTTTTTGATAGCTGGCACGGTTTTCACGAAATCGCAGTTTACGTTTTGTGAAATTTTCAGACCGTTTCAGATTTTATAATGGGTGTGTATTGCGTGGGTCGTTAAGGGCTAGAGCGCGTGATGTCAGAGCTAGAGTGCGGGAAAGCTTTGAAATCTTTTGAAAATTTTCCGAACAAATTGCTCTGTAGCCCACAACGTCCACTCCTCATACACAATTAATACATCAAAACGTAGGTATTTTTGTGCCGGTCGCAAACATGTAGCTATGGAATCAGTCGGACTTACACATTTGGCGACACATGCCTGAACGTGAGAGCAACTGCAGGCTTCGCTCCCATAGGGCCCCATATTAAATTTCACAGAATTTTTTGGATCAGAGAAAAAAGTTACTACTTTTCGAAACTGCCGCCGAGGTCACATTTTTGAAACTACAGACCCAAATGTCGCACCATTTGTTCATCAGAGACTCCTAACTGGTCTCATGAACAATCTAAGCGATAGGAGTCACGGTTTCTGTCGTAGAAGTACTTTTATGACATGTACGTCTCTGGTTAACTCCTATTATAAACTGCCCCACTGCAGCAGTGGTCAACTTCAGATTGCTGCTAGACAGCTGATTCACATTAGCCAATCAGAGCAGGCTGACTAACACACCCACACACACACACACACACACGCACACTATTTACTGTATCACGCCATTTCAGTGAGCCAGCATGCTCTAAACCAGGCTTCAATGGATCAGGGCCATAATTAATGTGATCAATTACACCTGTGATTAAAAGCCCCCAACTCTCATTGTATGATAACAGGAACTAGGTATTCACCTACTTTTCAAAATAAAATCCCTCAACTCTTACTGTATGTTAACAGGAAACTAAACACTCCTCATGGCCCCCAATCACCATGGCAACCACTGACAGACACGCACGCAGCGAAAGGGCCTACAGTTATGACCTCACTATGGACAGACAGTCTGAATTCTGCCCCCCCCCCCCCCCCTCCACACACACACACCACCCCTAGCCCCCACCCATCCCCCCAGCACCAGGCACACTGGTCAAAATTTCTTGCGAAATTTTCTAGTATAGTGTTGATGTCCGAAAAAATGTCTGAAAATGTCTGAAAATGTCTGAAAAAGGCTGAAGAAAGGCCGACATATATATAAAAATAAATTTCGAAAAATGTCTGAAAAATGAGCAAAACAAATTCTGAAAAATATCCAGAAAATGTACGAAAGTAGGCCGAAGAAAGGCAGAAGAAAAGTCTGACGTATATGTCGGAAAAAATTCCCATAAAATGTCTGAAAACGCGGAAGAAAGGCGGACATACATCCAAAAAAAATTCCGTTTCGGCTCACTGCAGTTTGTTTTGGTTGACGGATACGGAACGGATATGACGTTGCGTTACTCAGACTACAAAATTAAAAGCGGTAACTTCCTTCTACCTCCATATAGACTCAAATGAAGCAAATATATCGATTCTGGCATTAAAAATTGGATTTCAAAATCATAAATAAAATTGCGATACAAAGGTGAATTATTTTTTCCCACCCCCTGACAGCTGCATCTGTTTATTTGTGGTTCACTTGACTGGTTTGTAATCCAACACTCCACTTCCTCATTATCAGCCAGTCTGGGAGCAGATATAGCCGCGGCTAAAGATAGACGAGTCCTTTAACATGCGTAACAGTTGTTTCTCCACCGGACGACGCACAGCAACTAAACTATCGGCCCAAAACACAAGACAGTTAATGTTTCTCCTAGCAGGAATATTTCAGTGTAATCTGAGGTTATAGGTTAATCTGTAATCTGTCAAAGGGGAAGCTCAATTTGACTCCTGTTAAAAAGGAAAATTAAAAAATACACCACTGATATAGGAGTTATTATCACAGATGCAGGAAGCAGTTAATGATTCAGTGTAATTTCCATATTGTTATTACAGCACAGCAATAACTGCTCGGTGACCGACATGCTTGTTGGTGCTCTGTTTTCAGTCTAAATAATTAAATGACAAACTCTACATGATAACTTTTATCAGGGTTGTGTTTTTCTTTATGATGATCAAAGTTGTTGCCTGTATATCAATATTACTGACATCTGATAAAGTGCATTACTGGAATAATATGGTAGTTATGTAGTTATGTGAAGAAGTTGTGCCACACTTTACACCAGTCTAATAATATATATTCAAAGTATTTTGAGCTGTAAACAAAACAAGACAAAAGATTAATTCTCATAAATCATAATTTCACATAACTGGATTCTTCATAAATAATCACTTTTTATATATAAAACATTGAAATAATAATAAAGTATTAGCTGTCACTGAAATAAATTAATATACATAAATAAATAAAATGTATAGAGTGCTAGATTTTAGTTGTAGATCAGTTTCTAGTTAGGATTTTAGTTATTTATGCTTTTATTATTTCTATAATTATCTATCTCTCTATTGTCAGAGTTTTGTAATGAACAATAGGCTACATTATTAAAGTAGTTATGAACTGCATTCACACTATCAGTTATTTGGATTCTGATTTACATTAAAGGTTTTATTGATAATATTTTATGTAGATTAATATTTTAAAAATAAATGATACATCTACAGAGCCTTTAGAAAGGTGCCAAATAAAAGTATGGCTTTTCCTGAAAAAAAATAATTATGATTGTGAATTAATCATTGAAAACATTTTGGCGGGTCCAAAATTAATGTTTTGTTTACTCTTACCAAAAATAAGTTTATTCAAGTGTACTATTAGTATACTTCTTTTAAACCTAAAATAAGACAGTTTACTTTCAGTTTACTTTTTATGTACTTATCAGAGATATACTTAACAAAATTAGACTTAAGTATACTTGATTTATACTGACAAGTGTACAGAAAAGTCAAAGTGCACTTGGTTAAAACTTGTACTTAATCTTTTGATCGAGATATACTTAAGAATAGTGAAAGTTAGTATACTTGTAGTATTTAACTAATAGTAACTAGTACTATTTAACTAGTAGTTTACTGAATATACATTAAAGTGCACTTTCATAAGCTATAAAGTGATTTATATACGTGTATGTGCACTAGATGTGTGTTTATTGTTTATATAAATTATATTCAATATGTATTTTTTATTATTATTATTATTTTTTAATTTTCTATACATTTTTCTTCATTATTGCAATCATTACTTTGACTGTATCTTTTATTTTTATATTTCAATTTACTCATTATTATTATTATTATTATTATTATTGTGTAGTTAAAGTATATTTAATACAAGGATAGGTTCATTATCAATAATATATCATTACCACATTTTTTCTATAATTATTAATTTCTTATGTAATTTAATTTAATTTAATTATTATTTATCTATTTTTCTGATTTCAATATATGTTTTCAAAACAAACAAAAAAATGTTAATGCACTTTGGAATTAAATTGTAAAATATGCTAATAAAAAAAAATCTTAAAAAAAAATTATAATAATTTAAAGAAATAATGCATGCATGTCTGTACCTTCCCAACTCTTCACCAATTTCATAGAAGTCCTCCACTTTCTGCTGTTTGAATAAATCCATGTCTGCAGACTCTTCACTGGAGTGTGTGGTGAGAATAAAACTTCATCTCTATTTACCTGAAATATAACAAAACACACTTATTTTATCATCTGGAAAACATGTTTATACAACTCTTTAAATAAATAAATAAATGCAACATTACAACATTTAATGAAACAGAGAGATATTAAAACATGACTTTATATCCTGTTATAGAGAATGTAACTGCAGTTAAAAGTTGGACCACAGACTGTTTGACTGAAACAAGAAACTATTATTGTAAATGTCATAAATAATACAACAAATAATACAAACAGAAATGTCTCACCGTGTTAAACACTTGATCATGGACACCATGTCCTCCTGCTGTCCTGTTAGCGTCTCTAACGTGGAGAGCAGAGTTCACCAGCACCACTAGAGGAGAGCTTCATGCAGAACTTCATTAAGAAAACTACACATTTAATGCTGCAGCTTATAACTGAAAACAGGAAAATTACAATATATTTTCAAAACCTAACACATTCCTATGATGTAGTGCACAAAGTTGAATGTCAACAGTGAGTCAAGCAAAGCAGAAGCGTTTGAATTGAAGTTAAATATTAGTTTTATGTGTTCACACAGCGCCTTACACTCTTACCTGATAGCATACACAATTTAGCCAATTTATTTTAAAAAGATGATTTTAGGTGTTTTAATTTCATGCCGAATAGAAGACTGACCCGTTACAACTCAGGTGATTTATTCAAAAGTGTTAAATGAGGTACGTAGCTCTGCAGAAAGGTAGGTAAACTTTTAATTTGCAATAATATAAATGAGGTTTGGCGTCATCGTGTCTGTGTGTGCGCGCTCTGCCTCTTGGCTCGACCATCTGTTCAGCCCGCGCGTGAATTTATGTCACCTGTTGTCTCGCGCGCTCCAGCACACTGTCAACACTGAAAATCAGTTGTTTTTTTAATTAATTTTTTATTATTTTAATAAAGCTGATTAACATAAATATTTACAACGTTTGTTTATTTTAATAAATAGAATTTTATTTATTTATAATTTTTCCCCCTGAAAATTGTCTCTTTCATAGGGTACCAGGAAGCTGAATGCAAATTCTGATCAATAAAATATTAAATTATTATTATCATTATTATTATTATTATTATTATTATTATTATTATTTCTTTTTTAATACTTGCGCCCCTCCCCATACAAGTATTTCTGTCCCAATCAAGAACAAATTCACTTTTATAATAATATAATTAGCAAAATAATAGTCAGTGATTGAAGTAACTAAGTATTTACTCAAGTACTGTACTAAGTACATTTTTGAGGAACTTGTACTTTACTTGAGCGTTTCTATTTTATTTCTTCTGACTTCTACTACATCTCAGGGGGGAATATTGTACTTTTCACTCCACTACATTTGAAATCGGAAAACTTTGCAGATTATGATTTTACAAACATGTATGATCCATTTTTATACAGAATAGTGTACAACCTAGTAAAACATCTCAACCTGCTGTGATATTAAAGCAGCAGCAGGTAGAAATGGAGCCAATATGATTAAAGAAAGTTATTTAAAAAAAAAAAATCATGTTCCTCTGTGTCCTCCGGTGCTCCTAACGGCATCTACAAGATTTCACAGACCGGAGGAAAACAACCAATCAGAGCCGAGCTGGAGCCTGTCGTCTCTGAGCAGCTGTCAATCACTCGTCAACTCCGACCAAATGGTCAAACTAGGCAGCGTTGATCAAATATGAATCAATATTCTGTTTCTGTAATGCCTATTTCTCTCCTCAAATGTTCACAGGAACATCTTGTAGTGCACGGTTTAGCTGTAAAATGAGAAAGTTTGTGTGACCCGGCAGCCATGTTGAGATCTGCTGAGGAAATACCAAGCACCACCCAGCAGCCGGAGCACAGCCAATAGGAACGCTCTCTCTCTCTGAAATGACCTGTGATTGGTCAAAGTCTCCCATCACGGGCTAGATTTTTTAAAGCCTGAAAACAGAGCCATCAGGAGGAGCAGAAGTCTAGTTATCTCTCAGAACACTTGAATTACAATATGCTGAAAGGTTATTATGGGATCACTGCCCAATGATGCCGAGCTTTAATGCAGCGTGATGTGCAGAATCCAGTTGTTAAAGGTCCCATATTTGGAAAAAGTGAGATTTTCATGTCTTTTATATTATAAAGCAGGTTTAAGTGCTTTATAAATACTATTGAACTATCAAAACGCTCAATATACAGAGAAACACACACAGCAGCCCGTATTCAGAAATTGTGCGTTTGAAACAAGCCGTCAGGATTTCTGTTCATTTGTGATGTCACAAATATACAATTATATATAGACCATTTCACGGTTTTAAACGTAAACATTCTAAATGTGTCCCAGTTTATTTCCTGTTGCAGTGTATGTAAATAACATCAGCTGACAGGAAGTAAACATGGACCCAAGCTGTTGCCTAGCAACGCAATTCCGTTGCGATTCCGTTGAAATGCAGTAAACGGAGTGTTTCAGACAGACGGTAAATACAGGCATATTCAGGCAGACAGTATGAGGAAAATAAAGTTGTTTTTTTTTTAACATTACAGCATGTAAACATGTTCTAGTAGAAACACAAAATACAAGTAAGAACCTGAAAATGAGCACGATATGGGACCTTTAAGTAGGGAAGAAGTTGCATGTAAATCACATCATTACAGGCTGGCTGAGTCTCTATAATGAGACTGTGAGATCAGATCTTTGTCCCCACGCCGTGATCAATACAAACACACATTCATGTTCCAACTCTTCCAGTTTACACATACATCTGGGACCAGGAACACAGATAGTAAAATGCAACCTGCAGCCCAGTGAGAGTTGGAGGAGTCACTGACTGAAACAATACCACTATTCAGATGACGAGAGACACCCAATGGAAATAGTCAAATGAGGCACCTGGACTTCCTGTAGAGAGTTTACCTGAGCAAAGAGCATGCAGTTACTACCACTGCTCCGTCAGCTGCCCACACACCTGTGAGGACGGAGAAGATGGCGGGTGTAGACCTAAACATGGAGTCATCGGAGGGAGGCCTGAAGGAGCTGGTGCTCAGGTGGTTCACTGAGACTCAGGCACCGCTCATCCTCAACAACGGGAACTTCCCCGACTGGTTTCAAGGCTTCGCCGCACGAAAGTAAGAAAAAGAGTTCAGGATCTGTGGTGACGGAGGGAAGGGAAAGTTTTCATTTGAATGCATTGATAGTAGAGGTTTACAGGTCTTATAGGTTCTAACGGGAAGTGGCATTTGATTTGACTTTATTTGAATAGATTTCATTATGTTTATCCCGTCTTTGTTCTGTTAGTAGATACCGAGGACACTGAGGTCATGCAATGGTGGAATGAAACTAGTACATTTATACTCAAGTACTGTACATAAAGCTGCAGTAGGCAGTATATTTTTGGCATCATTGTGCAAAAATCCCATAATAATCTTTCAGCATATTGTAATTCAAGTGCTCCGAGATACTTCTGCGCCTCCTCTTGGCTCTGTTTTCAGGCTTTAAAAAATCTGGCCACTGACAGGAGACTTTGGCCAATCACAGGTCATTTCACTGAGAGAGCGTTCCTATTGGCTGTGATCCAGCTGGTGGGCGGTGCTTAGTATTTCCTCAACTTGACCTCAACATGGCTGCCGGGTCACAACCTTTCTGGTCATGCTAGCTGCAAACCCCGGAGTGTGTTTTATTCCTTATGAAGTCCACTCTCTATTTGTAAGACTAATATTTGTTTATTTTAAAAGTGACTTGCTTTAATGCGAGGAACAGATGATAATGGACTTCCAGATATTAAAGCTGTTTTTGCAGGGTGAGAAACCAATAGAACTGACAGGATCAGTCTCTGAGATGTATCATCAGCTCGTATCTCTCCATTATTCCCTCTCACGCACATCACTCAGGGAAAACAGAGGTTTGTATGACGTGGCGGTGTTATATTTAGACCTAATTTGCCTGTTTAATTGGTTGTGTCTGGCAGGGACACAGAAGATCTGCTGAGAGATAAAGCTCTGGGCTGTTTTCTCATTCGCCTCAGTGATAAAGCCGTCGGCTACATCCTGTCCTACAAGTGAGCCAAATCAACTCTGATCAACATAGACAACAGTTTGCTTCTTCTTCTTCTTCTTCTTCTTCCTCTCTGATTCATCTCTGTTTCCTCCTCCAACAGGGGCCAGGATAGGTGCCGCCATTTTGTCATCACCCAGAATCCCGATGGGCAGTTCGCCATATCGGGAGACAGTCAGACGTACCGCAGTCTCAAAGAGCTCATCGAGCATTACAAAGTCAGCCCCATCCAGCCCTTTGGAGAATACCTCACCTCCAGTTGTTATGAGGTGAGGAGGGGCCTGTTTGTTCTAAAGCCGGACACACACTGTACGCTTTTAGAAATGTAGTTGTGTTATTCCTACTCCTACTGTACGACCACATCGTTTGCGATGTAAAGCCAAAGCTCACGGTGTAAAGGGACTCTATGTAAGAATCAGAAATGTCTTGTTAACAGCGACACCTGTGGCCGTTAAGTCAACGACAGTCAGCGTCCTGTTGCTCGCGCTTGTGCTCGCTCTACATAGACATGAATGAGCATCGCTCAAAACAGTGAGGCGACACACGTCAGCTAAAAGCACAATATCACTCTATATTTCAGCTGCTTGGCAGTAATGTTAGCTGACCAGACGAAGGTCTCTCCATGAATCAATGCTGATCCTAGTGTTGGCTTTTCCTGCTTCAGCCTCCCAACCGCGGCCGGGTGGAACAGGGGAGACACCGGAGTTTTGGTCGGAGACAATAACGTTTCTCTCTGCGGAGCCCCGTCACTTCACAAGACACGGGAAACCTCTGTTGGTCTGGAGGAGCTGCAGCAGTTATTTCTGCACAAACGTCCACTGTACATTCACTAGATATTCTTAGAGCTAAACTAACTCTTCTGCAGTGTGGAGTGAGCAGCATGCACGTGAGAGGTGGAGAGAGAGAGTGAGAACGAGCGCGGTGTGTGAGTGAAGGTAAGCAGGCAGAGGAGCAGAGGAGCAGAGGAGCAGATACTCCGGTCCTGGAGACCAAAGCTACGGTCTCCCCCGCGTCCTCCGCCTGCGGCCAACACTGTTTAACAGACGGGCTTCACTAGATACAACCAAGAGGTTTTGGTGCTTCCGTGTAGTTTGTGTTGGAGTCTGAGTCTGAACAGCGGAGACACATGTGAGTGTGCATGGGACACCGACCAGCAATGCGATACGTTGCAATGCGATACAGCAATACGTGTAAGAAGTTACAAACAGTCCCTTTAAATGAAGTTTTCCATCCTTTTGTGTGCCATATCATTTACTGTTTTTTTTTTTTTGTTTGACGCACCTTCTTACCTGAAGCACAGACTTTGATTAACTCTGCATCTAAAACAGGTCTGTAATTTTAATCACAGCAGGTTTTAATTATAACAGGTTAAATCAGACATTAATACACTTCAACACTCCAGCTTCTAAATCTGAGAGGCCATAATAATAATAATAACACACCGCTGGTTTAATTTCACCCCTTACAAAAAAGTACTTCAAGTTTATTTTATGAAATAAAGTAAAATAAAATTCAAGTATATTTCCCACATATACTTTATGTAGTAAGTATACTAATATAAATGTACTGGTGGTATACTTGTAAGTGTCCTACTTCAATACTTCTTGGGACTAAATAAGCCCACTTTTTAGTTTATGAAAGTGCACTTTAAAGTTTACTCTCAGTAAACTACTAGTTAAATAGTTTTTATACTACAAGTATACCAACTTATACTTTTCTTAAGTATATCTTGATCAAAAGATTAAATACAAGTATAAGCCAAGTTAGACTTTTTTGTATACTTGTCAGTATGAGCCAAGTATACTTTTGTTAAGTATACCTCTGATAAGTACATAACAAGTAAACTGAAAGTATACTCTTATTTTAAGTTTAAAAGAAGTATACTAATAGTACACTTGAATAAACTTCTTTTTGGTAAGGGTGGTGCCGTCATCATTTCCATGTCTCACTTGTGAAAAGAGACCAATAACAACGGTTGTTCCTCTCCAGGTGAACGAAGGTGAGCTGTACGATGTGGTGAACTACAAAGCCAGAGGGACGCCTGGGGTGAGCGTCCAAGCTCTGCGGACTCTGTGGAACCACAAACATGATCGCCACAGCGACCCGGGCACGAACCAGAGGATTCAGCAGCACAACGACAGTCCTGCAGTTCAGCTGCCTGCACTGCCACTGAAATCTAAGAGCAGAAAGCTGACGGGAGCGGCGTCTGTAGACACAACGTCCCTCTCACAGGTACCAAGGACATGAGAACTGAGGGATTGTTAGTTGTGCTGCACGCAAAGACAATTTTAGAGTTTTGTACTTCATCAAAAGATCTAGGTCAGACCAGAGGTCAGCAACCTTTACTACTAAATCCAAACCCGTACTGGGTTTGAATTTAATGTATTGGCTTCATATCGCAATATATTCCAGAAGTCTGAAATGCAAAAAAATGTCCTACATTAGGCTAATTCACCCTAAATCTTTAAAATGCCAAATAAATGAGGAGAGATTGTTGGTGTCATCCTTATCCTGATGCTGTGGTGTCTTTCAGGGCGTTCCTCCGGTACCAAAGAGAGGCCTTCCTCTGGGCTTCACTCTGAGTGACACAACATCACATCCAAGTGAAACCCAGACCGACCCGAACAGACCAGAGACACCCAGAGGAACCGCAGACCCAGCAGATGACCCACTGATGTCTGACACAGACTCGTCTAACACCCCTGACACCAACTATCCAGGTGATCTTTGTCCACCAGGTTTCTCTGAGCTCACACAGCTGGTGAGCAGAAGCAAATCTCTACCGAGACTCAGCAGCAGCAGCATGGAGGAGGAGGAGGAGGAGGAGGAAGAGTACTCGAACCGGCTCAGTCACTCCTTCTCAACATCTTACTCACCTTCTCTGCTGAAGAGGGTCACCTGTCCCACCGACTCCCTCCACGAGCCGAGCAGCTCCAGCTCGGAGCAGCAGGCTGCTGATGCAGAGATGTTGAAGTCCAACCCGCTGTACCAGATCTCAGAGAGGGCTGGAGGAGGGAGGTCAGCTCAACAGGGAGAAGGCATGTACGCCGAGGTCCCCCACAGATCCCCCCGAGATGGGCTGCCTGATAACACCTACTCCCTCCACGAGCCGAGCAGCTCCAGCTCGGAGCAGCAGGCCGCTGATGCAGAGATGCTGAAGTCCAACCCGCTGTATCATACCTCGGAGGGGGCTGGAGGAGGGAGGTCAGCTCCGCAGGGAGAAGGCATGTACGCCGAGGTCCCCCACAGGCCCCCTCGAGGTGAGCTGCCCGATAACACCTACGAGCAGATCCCTGGGGAGGCCATGGCCGTCCACGGCAACACCTACGAATCGTTGGAAGACTTGAAGACCAAGAAGTCCAAATTCACCTGGAAGAAAAATGTAAGTCAGAAAGAAGAATCGGAGTTGTTGATGATATTGAGAGCAGAAATATATGATTTAATGTCTGTCTCTTTTCTGTTTGCAGAATGTTAAATGGAAAAATTTCCTCCCTGATTACAAGAAGAAATAAAAGGACTCAGCGACTGATTGATATTGAGACAGAAATGGAAAGAGCATTACAAATAAATCCCTTTTATAATGGCATTTTATTAACCCTCTGAGACCCACAATAGACCCGTTTTTAGTCTTCTTCATGGGGGTACAGGAGGTCTTTAGGGGGAGATAGCAGGTCAACAGTGGATGTCACATAAAAGTGGTGAACATCATCTGAAAGCTGGGAACCTGGAGATTAATTTGAGATGCTGCTCAGCACTGAGTGTCAAGTTGTTCTAGTCAAAAATCAGAAATAAACATGAATTAATTAATTATTTAAAATGAATTGTAAAAATGTATAAGGGTTTAGAACACTATGATAGAAGCACATGATGTCCATCCCCATGCTCTATTATGTCTCATAAGTTGTTGCAGCATTTTTTACATTGATACCATTTGTTACACAGATTTGGTGCTAAATTTAACCTTTTTTTACCCCTCGAGAATTTATAAAAATTACCAATAATCCCTCCAAAATTCCACATTAAGACACCAAGACCTTGAGGAACACCATAGAAAAAGCCATGCTGTGATTTGGGATCAAAAACTTTTGACATTTTGGAGATTTCTGCAAGAATTGGCATTTTTTCGGTGATTGGATGGCGAGCACTTCTGTTCTGTAAACTGCTCAGAAAACCCCTTATTGTCAATCTAGCTAGAAAAGCCATCCATCCTCTGAATGCTCTAGGTCTCTAGTCTGATCCATCCATCCTCTGAATGCTCTAGGTCTCTAGTTTGATCCATCCATCCTCTGAATGCTCTAGGTCTCTAGTCTGATCCATCAATCCTCTGAATGCTCTAGGTCTCTAGTCTGATCCATCCATCCACTGAATGCTCTAGGTCTCTAGTTTGATCCATCCATCCTCTGAATGCTCTAGGTCTTTAGTCTGATCCATCAATCCTCTGAATGCTCTAGGTCTCTAGTCTGATCCATCCATCCTCTGAATGCTCTAGGTCTCTAGTCTGATCCATCCATCCTCTGAATGCTCTAGGTCTCTAGTTTGATCCATCCATCCTCTGAATGCTCTAGGTCTCTAGTCTGATCCATCCATCCGCTGAATGCTCTAGGTCTCTAGTCTGATCCATCCATCCTCTGAATGCTCTAGGTCTCTAAGTTTGATCCATCCATCCTCTGAATGCTCTAGGTCTCTAGTCTGATCCATCCATCCTCTGAATGCTCTAGGTCTCTAAGTTTGATCCATCCATCCTCTGAATGCTCTAGGTCTGTAGTTTGATCCATCCATCCTCTGAATGCTCTAGGTCTGTAGTCTGATCCATCCATCCTCTGAATGCTCTAGGTCTGTAGTCTGATCCATCCATCCTCTGAATGGTCTAGATCTCTAGTCTGATCCATCCATCCTCTGAATGCTCCAGGTCTCTAGTTTGATCCATCCATCCTCTGAATGCTCTAGGTCTTGATTTGACAGATTTTGATAATTGAATGGATCATTTTTTATGTGACGGCTCAGATGATGAAATAATGTTTAGAAGTTGTGAAGAGGTCGACAGTTTCACTGAGAATCAACTCATCAGTTTTGATCAGCAAGACGTGCAAGTGATTATTGTACTGACTCTTTTGTACACATGTGCCAAAACACGTGTAATTTGCTTTAATGAATAACAAATTAAAATCTGTTGGGAACAAGAAATTAATTGTTTAGAGATTGTTGTTGTTGTCGTTTGACCCTGTCTAGACATTTAGGAGCAGTTTTGCAGCCTCATCACATTTGGATTAACTCCAGAAGGAAACTGCATTTTATCTGATTTTCTTTCCCTCATATTTATTCTATTTCATTAATTTGCTTGTATTTAATTTGACTTCTTTGTAACATGAGCAATTCTGTTCACAAATAAATAATTGTATTTATTTTGTTGTTTAATTGCACTGAACTGCACTATGGGGCTTCAACTAACGATGATTTTCATTGTTGATTAATCTGTTGATTATTTTCTTGATTAATCGATTAGTTGAAAAAGAAATGCAGCTACAACAAAGACTGGGAAACTACTTATAAGTGGTGGAAGACGATTCTCAGAGGTTTTTTGCCACACAGTTCACGTGAGTCTCACAAGAAACGTGCGGCTCAAAAAGAGTATAGAGAATAGAGTAGCCTATTTAAGTGTGTGAGAGTTTGTAAACAATTATTTTGATACGAATTTACTTCAATTCATCAAGAATTTTCTACATTTTTGGATTCTCCGTTCACCGTGGAGGCATGAGAGAACAACACTTTTTATTATTTTTTTTTTATCTTTACAAAACATCAAGTCAAATAGCAAAAGTCTCTTTATGTAATACAAAAATCATTGGCTAAGTACTATAAGTTATGGGATAAAAAGTATACTTTCAGTAACTAAAAAGTGGGCTACAAATATATACGAGTATACTTGCAATATAAAAACTATTAAAGGGACTGTTTGTAAAAATCAGACAGCGACACCTGTGGCCGTTAAGTCAACGAAAGTCAGCGTCCTGTTGCTCGCGCTTGCTTGATCTAAATAGTCATGAACGAGCATCGCTCAACACAGTGAGGCGACACACGTCAGCTAAAACCACAATATCACTCTATATTTGTCCTGCTTGTCAGTAATGTTAGCTGACCAGACGAAGTGATGCTCGTTCATGTCTATGTAGAGCGAGCACAAGCGCGAGCCCGACGCTGACTTTAGTTGACTTAACGGCCACAGGTGTTGCTGTTAACAAGCAATTCTGATTCTTACAAACAGTCCCTTTAAGCATACTTCATAAAATAAACTTGAAGTATACTACTTTTTCGTAAGGGACTTTATAAGCCTACTTCTACTCCCCAACATCTCAGAGGCAAATGTTGTACTTTTTACTACATATATATATATAAATAACTTTAGTCACATTGCAGATTCAGATTCAGATAATATAAGACATAACTGCACTAATACATGATTATACTTTAGTACAGGGGTTCTCAACCTTTTGTAACTCGAGGCCCACTTCCGATTGTTCAAAAATTTCCGAGGACCACCTTCCCAAATAAATAACAAACTGGCCTGTAAATATGTGTTATGCCACCGTCAGGTGTAATGACCCACATAGATATTCAGCTTACCCTCACCCATCACTGCCTGCCATTATGATTCCAAAGTATTCAGGGTCATATTTCCTCACCACACACTTTTACTGGTTTCAAAAATGCTCAATTTTGTGTCATCATCTGTGACATATATATCTGTAAAGGGGAGACTCGTGGGTACCCATAGAACCTATTTTCATTCACATATCTTGAGGTCAGAGGTCAAGGGACCCCTTTGAAAATGGCCATAGCAGTTTTTCCTCACCAAAATTTAGCGTAATTTTATTATACTACTTAATCTGTAGCACCACTGTATCGCATTTTAAAAAATGTATCATATGTTTTGTTTGTAAAATCCTAATCTGTAAACTAACCACAGTTGTCAGATAAATGTAGTGGAGTAGAAGTATAAAGTAGCTGAAAATTTAAATACTCAAGTAAAGTAAAAGTACCTCAAAATTGTACTTAAGTACAGTAAATGTATTTATTAACGCAAACTGTACGTTGTTATACATAAACTGATATACAGAACAACATACTAAATATATATGGTGTTTTAAATTACTATATCCTAATAATTAAATATATTTTCAAAGACTTGCAGATTAATTATGAATGTGAATATTGGTTGATTTGATTGAATTTGATTCTGTCATAAACAATATTCACAAAACACACTTGTTCAAATATTCACACCTGACATAAATAAACACCTGAAGTAAATAAATTAAAGATTAAAGGTGAATCTTATGAAAAAAATGTAATAGGTATTAAAGAGCACCAAGTATAAAATGTAGAAGCATGCGCCGGCCCACTGGTTGAGAATAGCTGCTTTAGTACATTAGAGGTTAAGGCAGCCAGCAGCTCCCTCTCCCCTCCACTAGGGGTCGGAGGACTGCGTGTGTGAGCTGCGCTGCCAGAGAAGAAACAGCAGAAGAAGAAACCCCGGAAGTACATGTTCCCGTTGGAGATAAACACAGAAGACCAGCTTCTTCTCATTAAACCACATTAAACCACTTTAAACCTCACTAAACCTCTATTACTGGACTAACACTTCCTCTGTGAGACGATGGGCACCAGAGATGACGAGTATGATTATCTGTTCAAAGGTAAAACTAAGGTTTTCATTATGTATTCTGTGGTTATTAGTTAGCTGAAGCAGGCCAGCTGATCACTGACAGGCTAATGCTAATGCTAATGCTAATGCTAATGCTAACGCTAACGATGCTAGCTGTGCTAACAGTCCACCTTTGTGTCTGCTCTCTCTGCTGGTTTCTCTCTGAGCTCTCTGAAACATGTCAACACGTTTCATTAACTCACATGACTCTAAACAAGCCTTCGTTAAATAACAGAAGTATAATAATCATCTGGTTTATCACGTTATGAGAGTTATAGTTAAACTACAGGGCGGCTTCAACCAGCTAATGCTAGCCGTTAGCCTGTGTTAGCTTGTGTTAGCTTGTGTTAGCTCGTGTTAGCCTGTGTTAGCTCGTGTTAGCTCGCTGCTCTCAGTGGGCGCGGACCAGCTGCACGGACACACCTTTAACGTTCACCAGCCTGAGTGTTCGCAGGATTCATTAACTGCACTGGGTTAACAATAAGCTCAGTGTAAACATGCTGTCTGTCTGAACACCTGCACAGAGATGCTATTGGATGTTTTAATTATCCTGGAGATATTATTAATTATTAATTATCAATTATATATCTTAATTCTTTACAACTACATGTTTTATATTTCATGTTACAAGTGTTCTGTGTCATCTTGATCACACTCAGAAGTACTCTTTTATATAAAGTAAAAGTAGTTATTCCACAGTGTATCCAACTGCCTTTGATTAAAATAAATAAATAAATAAAGTCCCTTTTGTGCCACTGTATTATTCCAGTGGGTTTGTTTTTATATTGATAACAATGCATTTTCAAACAATGTCAGAATCATGTAAAACAACTTAATCAAATCTTTCATCAAATAAAATCAATCTTGTTACAAGTAACTAAGTACAAAAATATCAGCATCCAAATATGCTTAAAGAATTGTTCCTTTCAGAGAGATTATATTATATATATATCTTATTATTGGAATATTATTACTGATGCTTTAACACATAAGCAGCATTTTAATGTTACAGCTGGTCGAGGTGGAGCACATTTTAACTACTTTATATACTGTTAGATATCATGTGTTTTGTTTCTAAAATCCTAATCTGTAAACTAACTAGAGCTGTCAGATAAATGTAGTGGAGTAGAAGTATTAAGAAGCTTTGGTTTGGCAAACAATAAGCTCAGTGTAAACAAACTGGTGTCTGTCTGAATACCAGTATAGAGATGCTGTTGGATGTCATATCTTGGTTTACAGAATAAGTTATTATCCTGGAGATATTAGTAAATTATTAATTATATTTAGGTAGTATTCTAAAATCTTATAAATGTCTCTACAGCTACATGTTTTATATTTCATGTTACACGTTTTTCTGTATCATCTTGATCATACTCAGAAGTACTCATATCTTTTATATAAAGTAGAAATAGCTATACCACAGTGTAGAAATACTCTGTTACAAGTAATTAAGTACAAAAATATCAGCATTAAAATATACTTAAAGAATTGTTCCTTTCAGAGAGATTATAATATATATATATATATATATATGATATTGGAATATTATTACTGATGCTTTAACACATAAGCAGCATTTTAATGTTACAGCTGGTGGAGGTGGAGAACATTTTAACTACTTTATATACTGTTAGATGGTTTATTCTGTAGCACCACACTATTGTATTTAAAAAATATATCATATGTTTTGTTTGTAAAATACTAATCTGTAAACTAACTACATCTGTCAGATAAATGTATGTAAATAAATGATAAATGTGTTCTACTCCATGTAGAACTATAAAATAGCTTAAAATGTAAATACTCAAGTAAAGTAAAAGTACCTCACAAATAGTACTTAAGTACAGTACTTGAGTAAATGTACTTATTTACTTTCCAACACTGGTTTTGATAACTTGTATGTTGGTTATACATATACTGATATACAGAACAACATACTAAATATCTATGGTGTTTTAAATTACTATATAATAATAATTAAATATATTTCTTAAGATGTGCAGATTAATTATGAATGTGAATATTTGGTTGATTTGATTGAATTTGATTCTGTCATAAACAATATTCACAAAACACACTTGTTCAAATATTCACACCTGACATAAATAAACACCTGAAGTAAATAAATTAAATGTTTTAAGTGAAATTTATGAAAAAAAAATGTAATAATGAGTATAAAAGAGCACCAAATTTAAAACGTAGAAGCATGCGTTATTGCTATATGTTTGAGTACCAATATTGCACCAGAAGGTAATATTGTGTAATAAGTTTAAATTGCACGACTAACAGGGCTAATCGTTATTATCGTGATTGATTAATGTGGCAATTATTTTCTCAATTAATCAAGTAATCATTTAGTCAATGAAATGTCAAAAAAATGTCACAATATCCTAAAAAAGTCCAAAACCCAAATATATTCAGCTTAATGTCTCAGAAGACAAAGAAAAGCAGCCAAATGAGAAGCAGGAAGCAACGAGTGTTCTGACATTTTATGTTGAGAATAACTTAAACAATCTCACAAAGTGAGATCAGTGCACACGGGTATAATAATCTGCATGAAATCTCTTAAAAAGTGGGAGTTAAAATATATGTAAAAACTGAAGAAAGAAAGATTGTATATTTGCTAACGTACATTCTTCTTATGGGTTGTATTAAAATGTGCTCTCTGTGTGTCTCAGTGGTCCTTATCGGTGACTCGGGTGTGGGCAAGAGTAACCTGCTGTCCCGTTTCACCCGCAATGAGTTCAACCTGGAGAGTAAGAGTACCATCGGAGTCGAGTTCGCCACGCGCAGCATCCAGGTAGACGGCAAGACGGTGAAGGCCCAGATCTGGGATACGGCCGGCCAGGAGCGCTACCGCGCCATCACGTCAGCGTGAGTACAGAGGACGAGGTCGGCTGGGCTTCGTTAGCGGAACTCACAAACTAGGGCTGCGTATTGGCAAGAATCTGGCAATACGATACGTATCATGATCAGGGGGTTATGATCCAATATATTGTGATACTGTAAGCAAGGCCATATATTGGGAGCCAGTGGGACACACACACAGTTTCCATTCATATGATGGGTATCGAATGAAGTACTCTGTTGGTATCAGTTTCACTTTACGGGTGCTGGCATCGTAATTTTTAAAAGATACCCAGCCCTAGTTGGTACCTTTTTATTTTGTTTTTTTCTCTACAATGAATGTACAGATTATGAAGTACTGCTGAGCTCTTTTGTGACCCCGGAAGGCCTGTTTTCACATAAATATCCATAAAAGGTAGTGATAACGTCAAGGCAACCACAGAGTCCATGTTAGAGAGCTTTCAATCGGTCATTTCCTGCAATTTAACACCAAACACTCCTCAGAAATATCAAGCTGTTTACAAATGACGGCCAATCAGCTGCAACACAATAGCTGGACTAACACACCACAATGACTGTTAAGTGATGTGGCTCACTGTGCATGTGGCTGTGCTGCAGGTACTACCGCGGGGCGGTGGGCGCCCTCCTCGTCTACGACATCGCCAAGCATCTAACTTACGAAAATGTGGAGCGCTGGCTGAAGGAGCTGAGAGATCACGCCGACAGCAACATCGTCATCATGCTGGTGGGCAACAAGAGCGACCTGCGTCACCTCCGGGCTGTTCCCACCGACGAGGCGCGGGCTTTTGCTGGTAAGACGGGTTCTTTTTTTTATCTTTATTTAACCAGAAACACCTTGTTGAAAAAAAGTGTCCTGGCCAAGATAACAATGAGATACAAACGACGTAAACAGAAAACAAAAACGCCACAAAATCAGAACTATTTCTGTTTTGATTACAAAATCATGAATACCTTTTCTACTACGATCATGTGAGATTTCCTCCTAAAGAAAATCACCTAAATGGAACCTTGAAACAACCCGAGAGCTTCACTATCCAAAACAATAATTTAGTGGGACTAATAGTGCAGTCACACAAAAAGAGATGTTGCGTCGCGTGGGTTGGACCACCGGTATCATTTGTGTTCATTCGCGCTAGATGAGCCGGAGTGGAGAAAGAGCTTGTCTCCATAGATACCAACAACTTTTCTCCCTCCATTTCCTCCATCAACCATGGAAGAAATAACCACTGTTGCTGCTTTGTACATGTTGGTGAAGTCTCAGATATGTCAGAAAACCAAACGCCGTCGTGTCTGGGTTCATAACGTCACCCGGCAGCGAGCTGTATTCACATTCAGTGCCATTGCACTGACTGTATCTAGCAAGCTACACGTCACTACTGCGGTATGAACCTAAAATAAACAGATTGTGCTGTGATTTAATTGCAATAAATGGATCAATTTATGCCGAAATAACTGCATAATGATGCTGATTGGTAAAAAGTCTGAATTCATGCTTTGTCAGGTCTGTCCTCAAGACGACAAGCAAACAACTTTAAAATGCTTGTTTACTGAATGGAGTTCGGATGGATTAGTACCAGGCTCTGCAGCTGCAGAGTTTGGACCGGTCTCTGTACAGATGTGATGTACTATCGTAGCCCTAGGTGACCACAGACACATACAAGATTTATTTCCTCCATTTCTGATTCAACAAGGTCAGGATGTCAGTGACCACAGGAGGACAATCTCAACGCTGAGAGGCTTTAGAGACACAGCGTCACGTGAATTTCTCTGCGTGAAAAGTTTGCGTTGCTCTTGTTGTGAATGCACCATTACACATTAAAATACCACAATACATCTGCATTAAGATTTCAGAGACCACATTTTTGCAATTGTTCAGATCTGTTATGTGTGAAATGATTACAGCAGTTTTAAATACATCTACGTTTATTTGTAAATTAGATTAGATTATTCCGTGTATTTTACAATTCCCTAATGATTCTGGTTAATGCATTGAACCTATAACGGAGAGGAAATGTTGTTTTTGTGGCTGGTACCAGTTTCACATTCACATGTTTGTGTTGAACGGGTCAAACTGGCGGCTGCTATCTGTGGAATGCTGCTTATTTCACTGACGTGCTGCTTGACTTTTGGCCTGCAGAGAAGAACGGTTTATCTTTCCTGGAGACGTCGGCTCTGGACTCCACCAACGTCGAGACGGCCTTCCAGACCATCCTGACAGGTCTGTACTGTGTTTTGTGCCTCAGCATTCATCCAGCAAGCTCCTCCTTCACTGCTAACTCATTGGAGAACAAGGCTTCACATGTACTGAGGAAATGACACACGGCGTCCTCCCTTTTTATGAGGGTGATTACAGCGAGAGGGAAGTCAGGTGGACGTCTGCTGCTGGCCAGAGATACAGACAGACCAGAAGCACACAGCTGCTCTGGCTCTACTTCATTACATAACTCTGCCTGATGGCTTATCGCTTATATCTCTGAGGAGTGGCAGACCTTTAGTCGTCACGAGTGAAATGACCGACTGTGCTGTTGGTCCTGCTGCTGTCAGAGCCATTGTCTGTTATCTGTTGTGTAACAGTGTGAATGACTGGATACACAGATAAGGATACTGATTGATATCAATATTAATAAAGTCATCTAACTAAAAGAGTCAGCTTAGAGACATTTAAAGGACACGGCTGCCGTTATTCTCTATTTCACTTATTGTCAATAAATCCCATAAAAAAAGACCAAAACCAATAAAGTGTTAGTCCGTCTAGGGCTGCACGATTATGGCCAAAATGCTAATCACGATTGTTTATCACGATTATTCATAGATTTCAGGGACAAAATATATTTTTTTTCAATTTCACATTAAAATAAACAGATCACTGCTGTCATTTCCATATTGTGCTTCATTACCGTCAAAAACTCTAAATGTTATCCTTTCACTTTGTTACTGTCATCTATAGCGGTTATTTACATAAAAAAAACACAAAATTCAAATAAATTATTGTATTTTTATTTAAATATTTGCTTTGATTTAAAAAATCTTGGCATTAGTAGTTCTAATGATGTATTATAATCTGCTTAGAGGTAGTGTTGGGAAGTTAAACAACTCATAATTCTCTCTCTATTATCTATTTTATATTACTATATTACTGACATCTCCTTCAAACAACTGGAATTATTCAAGTTTCGCAACAAAAACTACATTTTACAAGATTAGAGTAGAGCGTGAACGCACCATAACGTGCTCCGTGCTGTCGGCAGACGAGCTGGTCGCTGTGATGACTCTGAGCAGCATCATGGGAAGTAATTACAATATCGGCCGCGTCTGTTTGGTTTGTGCTACGTTCACAGCTGTAGCGTTGCTGGAGGCTTCGTGCTCACTGTTGTCACACACATATGGTCTGTCAGTGCGGCGTAACGTTAGTAAGTGAGTGTGGGGTTGTTGGTGGCGTTAGCAGTGTGTATACAGTTTATTTGTCGGTTAATAAATGCTACAACTCCTCAAGACCGGAGCCAACTTCCTGTGTCTAGCAACGCCGGCTCAGACTCTCTTAAGGTGGGCTGTTAAGGTGGACCAGCTATTGTCCTTTAAGTGACGAGCCTCTCCTCTGAGTTTTGCTCAGCTTTTTATTTAATATTTAACATTTCTTTTAACCGTTTAACTGATAGCGTTAATAGGTTAAATTCTTAAGGTCGGTTAATTATTAACATCCCTAATCTCTCATTAAAGGTCACTTTGTTTTATCATTTGTAAACCAGGACAGCAGTTAATTTCAAGGTTAATGTGACCCTTGCATACTGTGGTAGATTGTAAAGCAGACAGGGAGAGATGTTGCTCTGTGTCCTCTGGTGCTCCTAATGGCATCTGTAAGATTTCACAGACCGGAGGAAAACAAGCAGTAAGAGCTGATCTGAGGTCTGCTGTCCAGCTGCCGTCTATGAGAGCCGGCTGTCATTCACTCTCGAACTCTGACCAAACGGTCAAACTAGGCAGCGCTGATCAAATATGAATCAATATTCTGTTACGTTAATGTCTATATCTCTCCTCAGATGTTCTCAGAATCATCTTGTAGCACGGGTTAGCTGTAAAATGAGAACGTTTGTGACCCGGCAGTCATGTTCAATTCAATTTATTTTTATACAGCATCAAATCATAACAGAAGTTATCTTGAGACGCTTTTTATATAGAGCAGGTCTAGACCGTACTCTATATTTTAAAGACCCAACAAGAGATCCCCCATGAGCATTGCATTGCAGTGCGCTGTGGCCAGGAAAAACTCCCCGTTTAGCGGGTAGAAACCTCGAGCAGTACCGGGCTCTGGTTGGGCGGCCATCTGCCGCGACCGGTTGAGAAACAGTTGAGGAAATACGAAGCACCGCCAACCAGCCGGAGCACAGCCAATAGGAACGCTCTCTCTCTGAAATGACCTGTGATTGGTCAAAGTCTCCCGTCACGGGCTAGATGTTCTAAAGTCTGAAAACAGAGCCATGAGGAGGAGCAGAAGTCTAGTTATCTCTCAGAACACCTAAATTACAATATGCTGAAAGGTTATTATGGGATTTTTGCCCAATGATGCCAAAAATATACTGCATACTGAAGCTTTAATGGTTAAATGGTTAATTATTAACATCCCTAATCTCTCATTAAAGGTCACTTTGTTTTGCCATTTGTAAACCAGGACAGCAGTTACTTTCAAGCTCAATGTGACACTAGCATACTGTGTGTTGTGGTAGATTGTAAAGCAGACGAGGTAGAGATGTGTGTATGTGTCCCATATGTGTATGTATGACAGGGAGAGATGTCGTGACTTTAAATAACGCTGTGACCCCCCCCCCCCATCAGAGATCTACCGTATCGTGTCCCAGAAGCAGATGTCGGAGCGTCAGGAGAGCGACATGTCCCCCAGCAACAACGTGGTCAACATCCAGGTGCAGCCCACTGAGAACAAACCAAAGATGCAGTGCTGTCAGAACATCTAGCCCGGCCACGGATCTGCTGCAACCATCCCCCCTATCTCCCCTCTCTCCACAGTCCCCTCCTCCCCCCCCTCCCCCCCCCCTCCCGGCTCCCAGCTGCCCTGGCTCACATCTCCTGAACCCCCCCGCCCTCAGAAAATAGACTGCCTCAGCGTGCTGTTTGGTGACGGAGTGACGAGCCTCAGCTTCAACGCTGTGACCTCGACTCTGCACCTATCTGTACCTGCCCCCCCCCCCTCCCCCTCCCAAACCCCCAACTCCCCCCGCCCTACCCTGCCCCCCCCCCAGGTAAATATCTCCCAGTATAAGACGTCACCGCGTGGGGTGACCCCCCCCAAGCAGAGCCCCTCTGTCGTTAGGCTACTGCAGGACAGCAGGCAGCAGGCATTTCATATCACGTTAGAGTTCATTCCTGTAGATGCGCTGACATGTCACACAAATGTCTTAATATATGAATGTGATTTTGTTTTCTTCATCCTGTTGATTTCTCCACGTTTTTTATGATCTTTACTCTGTCTCTCCTTTCATATATCTCCTGTACTACCAGGTAGATATATGAATTTAAAGCACATCAAAAGTTGCTCTGAAGTGTATTCCCATATACAAGCTGTCATTAGCCCCCCCCATCCCCCCACACCCCTCTCTCCTCTTTAGTGCAATGTACTGTTTTTGGAAAACCACGTGGATGTAATCGAGCGCCGTGTAGACACGCGTGCTCCGGTAGCGTCGCGCCATTTGATCTGATCGCTGTGAATGTGACGCTATTTTGAAACATTTTTGCCGAGCTTCAGTCGGCGCCGTGGAAAAGACGCGCTCCGCTCCGGGTTGTGTGAGCGTGCATGTTTGTCGTCGCCGTGTTTTACAGCAGGTGGCGAGGTCGGGGCCGGCTTCGCATGTCTTGTTAAAAGATGGCGCTCTGCTGTGCTGCATGTTTTTATCAGGCGAAAGACTCAATCTGGACTCTGTGTGGAACACTACCGTCGTCTGGAGGGCGTGTCAACACGACTCCTGTTCACGTTCTGATTTTCACGTCGTCCTACTTCTACGTCTGATTTTCTGATGGAAGACGCGTTTTGTTTTTCCTGCTCAAACTAAACATTCATTCTTTTGACTACAAACTATGCAGAAACTAGCACATGGCTGTTTGTGTTTCTTAGTGCAGCACCTCTATAGCAAATGAAGGAATTTAAATAAACAGCAGAAGTTAACTGATGTTCTCTTATGATACTTATAATAATAATATTATAATCACAAATCTCCTGCAAAACTCTGCTTTGCATGTAACCACAGAAGTGTAGTTAGGACGCCACCAGAGAGAAACCTCTCGGCTGATTTCATGAGCGTGAAACTGTCACAAATCTTTTGCACTGAACCTTAAAAATAGTTCACTTTGTTTTAGGATTAGATTTTTTTTTGCTGCACATATACTGAGAACCTGGACCTTCTTTATGTCAGATAAAACAACCAAAATATTATGTTCAACGCCGCAGAACATCGGCTGAGTCTCAAAAGTCCGTTTTTTTTTATGAAGGAACCGAGGAAACGCTTTTACGGGATTCAGCCACATTCTTGCCAACCTTGTGGTCACAGTGCCTCCTTCACCGTGCGTACCTGTCTCACTCAACTGCTAACAACTCGCCATCATCATCATCATCATCATCATCACCCTCTGTGGCGAGCCGTTTAAACATCCAATAGCTAGAGATATCTACAATTAGATTGTGACTTAGAGATCTCTGTAGTTCAGTTCTGACTGTCCTAAATTACAGTTCCAGATCTCTCAAACCTCATTATGACTACAATACAACAACGCCCAACAAATCATCTGAACAGTATCAGCAGAAGCTTTTACTAACTTGGACAGTTCAGTAAAGTTGGAACGATATTCACAGATTCAAACTTCAACGTTGTTAAAACACAAACGTTGGCTCTCTCTAACCGTAGTGAGGTAGACGACGAGCTGCAACCTCATTTTAATCACAACGAGCCTTCAGTCCTCTGAGCTGGACACATGACATCGGTCTCTATGTGCTGTGAAATAGAAAGAGCTCATCATCGAGGAATCTGTGGCCAACGAGAGCTTCGTTCACTGGAGAGTTGTGGTTGTAGATTTATTGTCTCCAGACACACTTTATAAACTGACACGGCTGCATCTCTGCAATGTCATTTCACCAACGTCACAAGTCTGATTCTAGATATCTGTAATCACAGATATCTAAAATTAGAGTTTTGCCTCGTCAATATAGAATTAGGATTATCTTGAATAAGTGTTTTGACTGGACAAAATGACGTTGCAGATATCTCTAATAGCTATTAAAGGTCCCATATTGTAAAAAGTGAGATTTTCAGGTCTGTTATATAATAAAGCAGGTGTAAGTGCTTTATAAATACGGTTAAACTATCAAAATGCTCAATATACGGAGAAATACACAGCAGCCAGTATTCAGAAATCGCGCGTTTGAAACAAGCCGTTAGGATTTCTGTCCATTTGTGATGTCACAAATATACAATATTTAGACCATTACATGGTTTTAAACGTAAACATTCTAAATGTGTCCCAGTTTATTTCCTGTTGCAGTGTATGTGAATGTCATCAGCTGACAGGAAGTAAACATGGACCCAAGCTGTTGCCTAGCAACGCAATTCCGTTGAAATGCACTGAAACGGAGCGTTTCAGACAGAGGGTAAATACAGGTATATTCACGCAGACAGTATGAGGAAAATAAAGTTTTGTTTAACATTACAGCATGTCAACATGTTCTAGTAGAAACATGAAATACAAGTATGGACCTGGAAATGAGCACGATATGGGACCTTTAAATGTTAAAACGGCTCGCCATATGTCCCTCCTCCTCTTCCTCCTCTTCCTCACCCATCCCCGTCACATTACGCCTACGTACACCGAGCTGCCTCTGACTTCAACACAATGCATGGCTTTCTGTTACGACTGCAACTCCGTGTCGTATCGCCTTATGTAGCTAACATTGTCATTTACTGTCCCTGAAACGTGCTGAGGGTTCGGGGGCGTGGCGAGCTACGACGACGAAGAGCTATAAACGTTGTGTCCTGTCTGTGAGCTGACAGACGCCTCGCTAACAAACCTCCTCGCTAATAAAACTCCCGCGTTGTGTATTCTGATGAGTTTCCAGGTTAAAGCCGCGTCAGTGTGTGATGGCGTTAGACATACAACGCCTCACCTTGGTGTGTGTGAGTGTGAGTATGTGTGTGAGAGTGTGTGAGAGTGTGTGAGAGTGTGTGAGTGTGTGTAGAGGCAGAGGGTAGATGGGTAGCTCTGGAGCGTGGGAGCCCGGCTGGCAGCGCCAATGGCGTTTCTGTGAACAGACGGCGCCGCCAGCCGAGCCTCTCCAGACTCACTCAGCTGGCAGGACGTGTGATTGTGATTCCGCTCCTGAAAAAAATCTGATTTCTGATCCTTGTTCCATGTTTCCTCCATCGTTCTGTGTTTTTTATTATTAAGAAATGTGTTTTTGATTTTCTTTATTTTATTTGTGTTTCTTTTTTTACTATATTGAATTCTCTATAACTGACTGTAATTCCAGTGTAAACGTGTTAACGAGTGAAATGATGTCATTTCAGTGGATCTGGAGGGTTAAATGTGAGAGGGGGGTCAAAACGAATGCTTTTATGTTTTGTACAGGTCGATAAATTGTACAATTGTGTCTATATCTTAAGTTATCAGTTCATCTTAATAAAGCGCACCAGTCATAAACCTTTAGATCATCTGCTATTTTTACTTGTGATATTCTTACATTATCTGATTCATGGAAACACTTAAGTAGTAGTAGAAGTATTTTATATATCAGTCCTTTTTTAATAATTTTCCAAATATAATGCAGAATAAAGGCATTCAATTAAAGGGAAAATATGACTATTGAAAAAGTGTAGGCTGAAGCTTAAACTCATACCTAACCTTTTTACACATATACCTACATATACTGTATATTATATTATATTATATATATATATATACACATATAGATATATACATATATACAGTATATATTAGGGCTGTCAAAGTTAACGCGTTAATAACGTGTTAACGAAAAATCGTTTTAATGCCACAAATTTCTTTAACGTAACTTGTGATTTTTAGCTAGAGTGAAGATACTGGTATCATATAAAACTAGAAAACCTGATGAATCCATCAGTACCAACCATGTCATACTAGCTCATGAAGGAGATGTGTGAATGTAAATGGGTTCTATGGGTACCCACGAGTCTCCCCTTTACAGACATGCCCACTTTATGATAATCACATGCAGTTTGGGGGCAAGTCATAGTCAAGTCAGCACACTGACACACTGACAGCTGTTGTTGCCTGTTGGGCTGCAGTTTGCCATGTTATGATTGGAGCATATTGTTTTATGCTAAATGCAGTACCTGTGAGGGTTTCTGGACAATATCTGTCATTGTTTTGTTGTTAATTGATTTACAATAATAAATATATACATACAAATATTTAATCACAATTAATCACATGATTGTCCATAATTAATCACGATTAATCACACTCTTTATCTGTTCATTATCATAAAGTGGGCATGTCTGTAATTTTATTATCAAGTTTGGATTCATCAGGTTTTCTAGTTTCATATGATACCAGTATCTTCACTCTAGCTTTAAAACTGAGCCCGCTACAACCTAAAAATCACAAGTCGTGTTAATGTGTTAAAGAAATTAGTGCCGTTAAATTGAATTTGCATTAACACATTAACTTTGACAGCCCTAATACATGTGTGTATATTCTTATATTTTCCTTTAACTTCTAGGTTTAGGCCAGTCTTTCCCAGAGACTGGGTTGGAGGAGATTTTATTTTGGTCGCCAAATAAATTTGCAGAATTTCTTCCATAGTCTTTTATTTAAAATGTATATCTGCAGTTCATCTTTGAGCCACATGAGGGAGCCTGAAGGTTCCTATTCTGATAATTGTAGCCTACTGATAACACTAAATCTTAATATTATAGTCAGCGTAGACTCTGTTTGTTTTACTGATGAGAGGAAGAAAAGGAGAGCCCGTTAACTTTAATATTCACTCACAGCTGGTTTCAGAACAAAGCAAAGAAGTCTCAAAGGATCCTGAAGTGCAGAGTTTCTGTCTGACAATATCTGCTGAAATGAGGTCTGCATTAACTGGAGGAAGGATCAGAACGCCCTGCATGTACAGTTCCCCTCCTCTCTATAATCCCTAAAGAAAAAGGCGTCATCACACTCTGACTGGCCAAAAGAGGAAATGAACCAAGCTGCTCTCAGTTATTCATGAGGAGTCAACAGGTGATCTGAATAATCCTCCAATCAGCTCAGAGGAACTGAGACATTCAGCTAAAAATAATTAGGAAATAACAGCAAGTACCAAAGAATGACGGACTTCTACAACAACTGATGAATCATAAAACAACTGATGAATCAACTACAATCAACGGCAGCCTTAATTAAAACCCCAGCAGCAGTTAGTGGGATGAAACACCTCTGGAACAACTTTATCTGTGTTTATTTCCATTTCATTGACTTTTTCTTTCTCACAAACTCAAATAAATGAGAGTACTCACCACGTGTACTGTCTCAGAACATTATCTCCATTTTCTCTTTAATCAGCACCAAATTACAAAGTTTTCTAGGAAATCACAGAGAGAGAGAAGTACAGGAGCCGCCAGATAAAGCGTCACTATATATCTGCTTTTATTAATCAGAACAATGTGCTCTAGTGTGATTCCAGTCTGACTGAAAGACTGAAAACAACCTGACAGGTGTGTAGAGTTGATCTGACTGATGAGGCCTCTGATTGGCTGGAGGAGAGCAGAGCAACACATGAGGTCATTAAAGGAACAGTACGTAACATTTAGGGGGATCTTTTGGCAGAAATGGAATGAAATGAATATCAATAAGTATGTTTTCTTTAGTGTATCATCACCTGAAGATAAGAAATGTTTTTGTTACCTTAGAATGAGCCGTTTATATCTACATATGGAGCAGGTCCTCTTCATGGAGTCCTCCATGTTTCTACAGTAGCCCAGAACGGACAAACCAAACTCTGGCTCTAGAGAGAGACATTCATGTTTCCTCCTACACGTCTGGCACACGGGAGACGTTCCAGTTGATTGCAATCAGCAACCTCACCGCTAGATGTTGCGAAATCCTTCACACTGAACTTTAAAGGTCTAATCAGTCCAAATCAGTGTGTAAGAGCCAAAAAATTATGCTGACATACTGAGGTTGTGGTGTAATTCACTTTTAGGAACACTAGGTGGCACTGTATTAATTGACTGACCCAGCCACGGGTATATAGGTAAGGAGGTGTGTTGTTGGCGTCAGGGCAAAGGGTTTTTGACCCAAGGGACGCTGAATTGTTTGCCGTGTTTTTGTTGTTTGCTTGTTGCTATGGTAACCGGACATTCTTCTTTACTACACTGTTACGAATAAATGAGCTGTTATTGTGAAACCAACAAGCGGCCTGAGGATCAGTTTTGTTCAGCACAATAGACAACTAAAGGTAACATCACCAGCGAAAAGCGCGTCAGTCCAGGGCTAATCACCTCAGTAGCTACAGTAGTAGACTTAGCTCCTACACAGTGAAAACACTGGCCCAATTCCAAACTGCCCCGTACCTACCCACTTCCACTTTGTTTGTGTGTTCACATGGAGGGTCCGCCATGTTGAGTGCCATCCCAAACCAATCAGCGGGGAGTGGAGTCGGGTTATAAAACCCTCCAACAGCGAGCCTGCATCGATGCCGACTTAACCAGCCGCCCTTACTAACGATGTGCAGTGCCGTTTTGTGTTCGTCATGGAACACGATCTAATGTCAGTTCACATTTACTGTAAACTGCTCAAACTGAGACTGACATTTTATTTATTCTACTTTATTGCCATACAGACATCAACAACTTAAAGTAAATACATTTTATTTAGGGTCAAATATACCCTTGTCTAGTCTAGAAAACGGTAGACATTTTCATGAGATTCATTTGTAAAGTGTTATATATTTATACACACATAAATATATATGTATATATATATATATAAACATATTTATATTTTTTTACCCCTATCGGCAGCTATAACCCCATAATGTATTATATCTTCAACTGTGAAATACTGACTTAACAGTGCAATAATTCAGCTGTGCAATAATCTGGTTTACTCCGACATTAACTCTGTATTTATTTATACATTTAAACTAATATTCTTATTTATTTATACTATTCTTGCAATTGTTACACACTCAGTGATAGTGTGACAGAAACTTAATACAAACTCTCTCTGGGCAACATTATCAGTAAACATGACGTCAAATATCACCGTTATGCAGACGATGCACAATTCTACATCTCCATTTCTCCCAACAACAGACAGCTGTTACTACCAGAAGCTATATTATTATTATTATTATTATTATTAGGGTTATTGAAGGACAGCTGCTGTGTAACAAGACATGACACCACTCCCCTGAGCTATGACAACTTTATTGAGTTTAGGACCTGAAACAAAAAGACCAACAAGCAGCAACAACTCGGTACATCTACTGAAGCTGAAACTATCGTTTGGGTCAAAGCCGAAGGAAAGACGTACGGGCAAGATAAAGTCAGAGCGAATGGAACAAAAGTAGGAAAAGAAATACATGAGAAAACAAAGCTGTTCACATCTGATTGTCAACATGTCCTGTTATTGCTATTTGCCAAAGTCTACTGTAATTATTATTTAATTAAAATCACCTGTGTGTGTGTCGCTGAAAAATCACGGCTCTATTTCATGTGTAGTTTGAGAAACAGTTGCCAAAATATTAGAAACACATTTTTATTGAGTCTACGGATTCTGTAATGACATCATTAGCCGTGTTTCCATTCAATTGTCAAGCGAATTTTAAGCGAACTATTGAAATGTCAAAAAAAAGAAATTAGGCGCGTTTCCATCAGCTGGTTTGGAGCAAACTCGGCTACAGCGTAGTTTGGTCAGATGTTGGCGCTATCGGCTACACATGGCTGTATTCTGTCAGTAAACAGAGTAGAAGAAGAAGAAGAAGAGGTTGTGAACCGGAAACAAAACAATTCATTTTGGTCATCTGACCCATGGATGTATGAAGAGAACTGGATACAGCGTTCGTCCCGATGAAAGTTGCTTAGTGGCGCATGAAGCAAAATAAGTTTAATTTTCTAGTATCCGGATCTTCCGGCGATCTTCCGCATCCGTTGGGCGCATAGAGCAGGCGCAGTAGCGTTCCCTTTAACTCCGCCTCCCAACAGCTCGCTCCAGCCTCGGTCTCGGTCTCATTCACATGAACGGAGGAAGGGAAATAACTCTGGATTCAGCTATTAGTGCTTTTTACAACTTTTAGGAGCTAATTATTTAAATAGGGACTATTCATACTGTGTTCATACTGGGGGAAAAAAATGATCCGCTGAGTTACAGATGTCTGTTTCCCAACGTAAGTCTATGGGAAAACGTTTTTTCTGCCTAATGGCATCACATGACGGACACGTTTTATCGAGTTTTGCTGTTTCCATAATGCTTCAAAATGTGCATAAAAATACGTGAATGGAAACACGGCTATTGACGGCCATCAGCCTTTTTATCTTTATATAATTACCTTTGACCTCGCTGCAACAAACACATCAGTGCATTAGAGCTGAAACAATCAGTCAGTTAACTGCAAGTCTTTTCATAATCGATTAATCGTTTTAGTCATTTCTTCATGTGTGATAGTAACTGAATATTTTTATGACAATTTATAGACCAAACGATTGATCGATTAATAGACAAATAATCAGAATAATGAGAATAATGGTTAGTTGCAGATTGGAGTTTCTCCCATGTTGACAATAATCAGTTTGCACCAAAAGGACATGATAAGGGGAATTCCTGGCTAAATATAATATCTTGAATAATCTTTGGCATGCACGTGTATTAAGCTCGACAAAACGAAAGGAAAATCACAATAATAATAATCACTAGTGTACAGTAAGTGTACAGCCGATACAGCACTCTGTCTACAGTACATACAAAAAGAGAACTGTTCAGAGAGAAAATACGGATCCCCGTCAGGATCTTTAAATATGTAAACAGGAAATAAGAAACCATGTGTAAAAATACCAGAAGTATACAGGAAGTGGAGATCTGACCGGACGGCATCTCTTCACAGACTTTTAGGGGAGAATATTGGAGCACCTTTTCTCCACAGATGTCCACACTGTACACGTTGGTTTGTTTGGGAGAAATAATGCCCGTATGATGCGTCTTCAGTGTTCAGGTTTGGTCGATCCACTCGGTCCGGGTGTGAAGAGGACCTCAGTCTTCATTTAGAGTACTTGTACTGCAGATAAACTCCGGGTTTAAGAAGCGGTCCCACCCAGATAAATATACATTAGTAACTCAGTCACTTGTTTCTTTTACGAGCATCTTTGCATCTTCTGACGTATCATGACATCAGCATACCAGAATAAAGGTAAACTTGTGTGTGTACGTCGGCGTTTATTCCCTCTGTTGACGTTTTGTTGATGAGGGGAGTTTACAATACAACACTAATATGAAGTATTGATCGGCACGGAAACAGTCTGGATATAATACAGAGATAAATATCAAACAGCAGTGCATCAGTCAGACGTCCCAGTTCACAGTTTCCTGGTTGTGGATGGACTGGGAGCACTGGTCCAGTGTCCAGTCTGGGTGCTGGGTTCTGGGTGCTGGGAGGGGGGGGTCTAGAGCAACGAGCTGGTGGGGCTGCCGGGCAGCGGCGGGCTGTGGCTGCTGTGCAGGGTGAGGCTGTGGCTGTGGGAGGGACTCGGGCGTACCGGCAGCAGGTCGTAGTGACTCGGGATGTGGCTGTTCCTGGGCAGGTCGTACGGGTTCTGAGGGTAACTGGGAACCACCACGCCACCGCCGCCCTGGATGATACTGATGGTTGGTTCTGGGGGAGAGAGACAGAAGAGGGATTCAAGTATTTAGTTGATTAATCAGTTAGTCATTCAACATGATTTTTTTTCATAATTTTTCCGATCCAATCCAAATATATTTTGGATTGTTGTTTCTCTTTTTTTTTCATTTTATTTATTATTATTATTATTATTATTATTATTATTATTATTATTATTATTTGTTTCCCTATTTTTTCCCTATTTTTTTATTATTATAATTATTATTCCTATTCTACTTTTTTATTTCTATTTTTCTAACTTTATCTCTCATTTTTATTTATTTATTTATCTATTTATTTATTCATTTTCAAAACACATTTAAAAACAACAAAAGTTGACCATAGTGCTGAACATTTATACATAAAAAACCCATAAAAACAACACAATAAAACACTAAGACCAATTTAAAACCAACAGGTTATTATAATAATAAAAGCGTTAAGACCAATAGGAAAGGAATAAAGGATTAATAAAAGCCAACTCTCATGCCGAGCCAAAAGCAAAGGAACAAGGAACACGGAACATGAATGCGTTTTGAGGTTTGATTTAAAAACAGGCAGAGTGGAGGACAGCCGAACACGTGGAGGCACAGCGTTCCAGAGCGTTCCAGAGCGTTCCAGAGCGTTCCAGAGCGTTCCAGAGCGTTCCGGACCATCCAGAGCGTTCCAGAGCGTTCCAGAGCGTTCCAGAGCGTTCCAGAGCGTTCCGAACCATCCAGAGCGTTCCAGAGCTTTGGACCCGTAGATATTTATACATAGACGTCGCTTTGACTTCTGGATCGTACGTCAACGTTATTTATTCTTTTTCAATTCCATTTCTATACTTCTCTTCTCTTCTCTCCTAATATAAGTATAAACATGTTATTTTTTCTCCCTGTACATTTATGTATTCTCATTCCTACTTAATGGAACAACGTGTGGACATCGTGGGGACGCCGAAGCTCACGGACTGCCTGCTAAGGACACTTATGAACCTGTTGTGTCTTAAAACATGTGATTGTGTCGTACGACTGTACAAAAAAAGCACAACAACGTCTCCATTTCTCAACCGATTTCAACGAGTCGTTTTCTATTCAAACGAGGAATATGATCTATGATCTACGAGGAATAACGTTAAGTTAACGTTAAGTTAACGTTACGATTTAAAAAAAAAATTCCCAAAGATTTTGGTGAAGACTTAAATACGTTAACGTCTGAAACCCGTTATTTACGATGGCTTGCG
The DNA here is from genome assembly GCF_015220745.1 of Sebastes umbrosus. Lineage (NCBI taxonomy): Eukaryota > Metazoa > Chordata > Actinopteri > Perciformes > Sebastidae > Sebastes > Sebastes umbrosus. The sequence continues at coordinate 1,947,307 of NC_051270.1, read as the reverse complement.
TCGCGCAAATATCTTTATTTTTAATCCTCAGCCTTTTTTTTACAATTTTCTGTTGAACTCGTCTTCTTCCACTCTAAGAGAATAAGTCATTCTGCTCCATCACAAATATTTATTATATTAAATCTAAGCACTGTCTCTGTCTCGGTGGGTCCATTACAAGCCCATTTCTTGTAATGTAATTCTCCTCCTCAGCACCACATTAGTTATATTGCTCTCAGGTATGAAATGGAACTTTAATCTTCTTGAATATTATATATCCTAATACCTTGCTCAATACTGAACTCACTCTATCCCAGAGTAGTTTTAAACTGCGGTTTTATTACTACTTCTAGTAAAAGATCTGAATGCTTCTTCCACCACGGCTGGATATTACTTCTGAATGTGGCTGTTTCCTTTTGTTTTTTACCTTAAAGATTTATTTATGTGATTGTTCACCTGTGTTACAGTCTGTGGTTGAGTATACTGGGTGATGATTTAGCGTCATCTATTGATACTTTAATCCGTCCTGATGTTTATAATTTACATATTCGGGACAATATGGGACAAAAAAATAGGGGACGCGAGTTAAAGGTCCCATATCAGCTCATTTTCAGGTTCATACTTGTATTTTATGTTTCTACTACAACATGTTTACATGCTGTAATGTTAAAAAAAAACTTTATGTTCCTCATCCTGTCTGCTTGAATATACCTGTATTCACCCCTCTGTCTGAAACGCTCCGTTTTAGTGCATTTCAACGGAATTTCAATGGAATTGCGTTGCTAGGCAACAGCTTGGGTCCATGTTTACTTCCTGTGAGCTGATGTTATTTACATACACTGCAACAGGAATAAACTGGGACACATTTAGAATGTTTACGTTTAAAACCCTGTAATGATTTATATATATTTTTATATTTGTGACATCACATATGGACAGAAATCCTAACGGCTTGTTTGAAACGCACAGTTTGTGAATACGGGCTGTGTGTATTTCTCTGTATATTGAGCGATTTGATAGTTTAACAGTATTTATAAAACACTTAAACCTGCTTTATTATATAAAAGACATCTCACTTTTTTACAATATGGGACCTTTAAAGGAGCAGAACTGAAGTTTGAAAATAAAATCAAAGGATCCAAGCAAATCCCCGTCGCCGTATGAACGTACCCATGTCGTAGACGTTCTTGGTGGGAGCGGTGGTGGTGGTCGTCGTGGTGATGATGGCGGCGGAGCAGCAGTGTGTCATGTGTTCGTGGTGAGCCGGCGACTTCATCTCCACGTAGCTGCTCTCCGAGTGTTTACAGGCGCCGGGCGCGTCGTTGATGGTGGCGTACGGGTTCTCGCTGTTGAGGGAGCAGGTGCTGGACAACGAGCCCTTCATGTAGTCTGAGAGAGAAACACACACGCACACACACACACACACACGGCGACCATTTAAACCTCATGTGATGAGGAGAAATAATAACGATCTGTATAAACTATTGAACATGATATTACAGCATCCTTATCGGTGGTTGAACTCTTGTTGAACTCAAAACACTCCAGAAGAGGCTGCTCTTAGCCGTCACTGAAGGTCTGTCCACAGTACGCTCTCTAGCAGTTTATTCATTAAAGGATGATGTTCTCCTCTGAAAGACTAAACTACAAACTCTGGATGAGTTTTACAACCCTTTCTAAATGATAAAACAAGCAGCTTTTCCATTTCCTCATGAAAGGTTATACTTTTTTCCTGCATCGTATAAATGAAACAGAGTGCCTGGTTATTACTAGAGTTACCATAGTGACCAATCTCATGTGTGATAACAGGGATAATCAGCAGGGCTGGTCACTCTGATGTCATGTCAGAAATTTTAAACATTATGATGTCGATTTGTAAAAAGACCGAATTCATGCTTTGTGAAGTCTGTCCGCAAGACGACAAAAACACAACTTTTAAAATGCTTGTTTTCTGAACGGAGTTCGGATCGATCAGTGCCAGGCTATGCTGACATTGTAGCTACTCCATCAACACTCAACATAACTTCATCGAGGCACAAATAATCAACGCTGATAAACTTCAATCAAACATTAAGAACTGTTCACAAAACACAATAGACATGACCGCTGACTATTTGTGTAACAATTTAGCCACAAATTCACATGCTGACCAGATACGGTCCAGAGAGATACTCGGTTTTGACCAAGTCTTGTTTTTAAAAGGTCTCAGTAGTTTTTAATCAAACAAACAGGAGGAAGTAGTGCATTTGATGGGAACTATTTTCAGCGGCGGATTAATCCACACTTGGTGCTCTAGTGAGTATTAGTGGCAGCAGGATGGTGTTTGTGGGATTGAGTCATATCAATCACCACTGTGTGCAGGAGGAGATTTGTTATTTTTTAACAGGGACCCGGCTCAAAAAAGTCACAATTTCCAATCCGTCTGCTACTTCAGCACCACGGACAGCACCACGGATCTATCAACACACAGCACAGTCATTAGACTCAGACCTGAGTCAGATAAAGGAACATAGTCTGCTCTCTCTGCTACTGGGGGATGGAGAGGAGGGATGGCAGGTTAACAAGGAGGATGGCATCACTCTCTCATATTGCCTACTGGCTCTGTGTGTGTTCATGGTAATGAAGGAAAATGTCACGCAGTGCAACCGCGTGCCTCATCGATGTGTTTTTAATGCAGCTCTATGGAGCACAGAGGAAGAAGATGTATTGGCTACCGCTTTTGGTTTTAGAAGAATAATGTAGAATATGACCAGACTTATCCTGTAAGAGACACACATGTTAGGGTGATCAGTGCATCGCCGGACAACAAAGGTGACACTGCAAGCCAACATCAACATTCAGAAGCAGTTAAAACAGCTGAAGGAAAAACAAGTGTCAGGAAAACAGCATTCAGTTATTGTGAAGGAGAGATTTCCTCTGGGTGAGTTTTGGGAGTGATGGGGGTCAAAGCAGGAGGAGGACTCCAGCAGAGAGGGGAACACACAGAGGAGAGGAGTCGGATTCGTCCTGCAGAGACACAAACACACCTGTAAGCTTCATATCAACAAGATCACATCAATTACAGTCATTACATTAGAGGACATTCAGAGCATTCAGGTACAGACTCGGATCTGTGAGGGGGTTTCATGCTGCATCTCTTCTCCTGCTCAGCGCTATCTCATCTACTGTACATGTGAACTTTACCCTATCCAAAACCACAGGTGGGTAAATAACAGTACTCGGTTGTAATTCACCTGTTCTTCTGTTAGAGATTCCTACATTTCCCTGAAATCCTTTGGACAATCCTTTGGTGTGCTTTCTACACGACTTATGGATCACATATTTGGTATTTAGAAATTTAAACTGACGCATGTTCAGTTTCCTGTCTGAGTCTGAGTGCTTTCAGGATGTATTTGTTTTTATCTGCTGTTTTCCTCTTTGCTTTAATACTTTAATATTCTTGTTACTGGTTTACTGGTTACTGGTTTAAACAGATAATTAAACAGAAAAGTAATTTGATCAATTAATGAATGCCTACATTTATTTTTAATATTAATTTTGCAACATTTATTTATTTATTTATTGAGTAATTTATTCTTTCATATATTTAGAATTTTGGCAGGTTCCGTCCTCCGTAGCTGTCAGGCTCTTCTTCTCTGAGCTAAAACAAGCTGAGGTTCAAAATGCAAGAGAGGCAGTAATTGGTCGAGGGGAACTGTTCGAGCAAGCTGGGAGTGGCGGGGGGTCGGAGGTCGATGAGGTCACACGGGCTCAGTCCACCTCACAATGTACCTCTGTAGCGCGGCTCCACGTGGTAGCTATAGCGCCGGTCGATGCAGTAAACACCTGCACAGAAAGCAGAGAGAAAAGGTCCTGAAAGGTGCAAACAAAGAAAAAAAGAAACACAACGGCTTGTATGTGCTCTTGATTATTTATACTCCATTACTGTTGATTCATATGGGGTTTAAGGAGGATAAAGGAGTATTTATGAACAACTGTTACAAGCAGTTTTACCTTGATATGTCACTCAGTTTGAATTTTATCAGCCCATTAAATGGCTGTGATTGGCTTTGTTGAATACTCGATTCTGATTGGTCAATTACGGCATTCAATGGTCGGTTATTTCTTTATAACAGACCAATGCTATGTACAACAAAGCAGGATGGTGAAAGTGAGACTGACCCAGGTCACTGAGGTTACAGTAGGCCCCCCACTCTGGAGCACTGTTCCTGTGGCGCTTCTTTGTCTTCATCTGGGGAATACACAAAGAATGAGACCATATTAAAAAAGCACTTTTAGAAATTAAAGAAATGACACCGTGCCCTGATGAAATGACAGTGTAATTCTTTGTAGATGAAACAGGCTATTAAGATTTATAGATACGATTTTAGGAGGAGAAAAGGAGTTTTATTTACATTTCTTAAGTCAGTCAGGGTTTCCCTTCTGGCACATAATAGTTTACAGATTTTAAAACAATTACAAATGACTTCAGCCCCGTTTCACACTGGAACTTTTAGCTCCACGTTTAGTTGATTTTCAGGGAATAACCCCACAAACTGGGGGCTAACCGTGCTCCGGAGCAGGGCCAGCCAGCCCTGGGCTAAAGTTGGGGTTTGGCTTGTACCAGTGTGAAGCTTTCTTAGCCCCAGGCTCGGGTTCAGATTAAATATATATTGCGATTTTTAAGTATTGCGATTTATTACATTTTTTCCAGCAACCCAAAAATCAGAGAATAAAGACATTTCCCTCACAGATTAGTGGTATTTTCTTTTTAATTTATAAGAGACATGTAATGTTTTATACTTCTGGTGAAAATAATCCAATCAGTCTTATTTCCACAGATGTATTTTGTATATACAGTTCCCTTTGTTAACACCTTATTTTGAAAACTGGACGTAGTCCCACGTGTCTAACTCCTCTAACTTCTCCAAGGTGGTCTCTAGCTCTCCCGGCAGCTCCGTTCTCTTTATCCATCCATGGTCAGCTCCATCGGGGCCGTTTCAATGCATTTAATGAAATCTGAACTATTAAATGTATCTACATAGACCAGCTGATATCACATTTACAACATTCAGCAATGAATACTGGTCAGCACGCTGCAGCCCAAGAAGAAGTCAGAAAGTGTCAGACCCACCTTGGCGGCGCTCCTCTTGTCCGGCTTGGCGTAGTGAGCGGCGTAGGTGCATGGCCCCCCCAGCGTGCGGTAGCTGGGGTTGGAGAAGCAGCGGCCTACAGAGCTGTTACTGGGGGAGGACTCTGGAGAGGAGAGCAGGCCTGTACACTGCAGCCCTGCTGCCACCACACAGCATCAGCACATGTTCTCACTGTACATCCTCCTCCTCCTCTACACATCAACATCACATACATGCATGTGCACACAGTGCACAAGGTATCTAAGCACTGAGGGTCCAAAGCTGCAAATTAACAAGAAGGAAGTTCAACTGGAACCAAGAGGAGGAGGTTCAGTCTCATAGGACAAACACTCACATTCATGTCCTCACACAGTTTAGATCAGCTGGAACAATTACTTCATTCATTTATGAAGGAAAAATGCCAAACTGCTGCTTCTATCCTCTAAAATATGACAATTTGCTGCTTTTCTCTGTTCTATATTATTGTGAAGTGAATATCTTTATCCTGTTGGTAGAAAAAACAAACAATTTAAAGACGCACTCTTGCACTTTGAGCACTTTTTCACAATTGTTTGACATTTTAAAGACTAAACTACGTCGTAGTTCAGGTTGTCCAGTGTTCCTGGATGTGAAAAGGAGGAAGACGTTAAAGAGCCAGAGATCCGGGGTTCTCACCTGAGAGGGAGTAGTCGGTGGAGTTGATGTGCAGGGCGGGCGTGTAGGTGACATTCGGCACGTGGTGACCTTTCTCTCTCTGCCGGTAGCGGAACCAGACCACCAGGCCGAGCATGGCCATGATGAGCAGCAGCAGGAAGATGATGCCCAGGACGGCGCCGGCTGACTGGCGCTCTGATGCCAGCGCCGGGCTGATCTTGGTGTAGGGGTTCAGCTCCTCCATCATCAGAGCCGCTGAGCAACAAACAGGGACAGGGAACAGATAAACTATCAAAAACCAGAACCATATTCAAACCATAACATCTGATTCATACGTCTCATGTTAATGTCTGCATATTTTGTGCTACACCGTGTATAACTTGTCACCTGTTTGTACTATGTCACACTGAATAAAAAAATAAAACAACAAAGAGACTGAATTATCTGAAAAATATAAGATCATAAAAAGAGGAACTAATCTTCAAAAACGAGTGAATAACAAACACTGCAGACGTGTTGGTCCATCAGAGAACTCTTTGTCCCTTCATCTCATATTCTGCTCTTCTTTTTAATCTCTAAAATAATGTATATATACGTCCTCTGTCCTTGTGTTGTACGTTTCATCTGGAGCTACATGTAAACCGCCAGCGAAGCAGCAGCAGCATCAAACACATTCCCCTCCATTAGCTCTCACCCTGGTCACAGCGGATGCCTTTGAAGCCGATGCTGCAGTAGCAGGTTCCCGTCACGTAGTCGCAGGTGGCGTTGTTCATACACTCACACAGCTGCTGGCAGCCGTAACCAAACGTCCCCGCAGGACACTCTGGACGGGGAGCAGAGGGTTTAATACGTCTTTACATCTCACAGCTGCATGCACAGATACAGATACTACAGCTGGCATGGGTCAGAGGTTCTCAAACTTTTTGAGGCCAGGGACCCCTTACAGAGAAGAACTTCCAAGGACCCCCTCATAATCGAAACACCGATTAAAGCATATTCTTACTATGATTTACACTCTTAGATGTGATTGGAGCTATCTCTATTTCAAACTTTTCAACCTAAATAATTCAGATAAAGATAAACAGAAACACATTTCAATTCAAATCATGTTAATTCCACTTATATACTTTTAAAGAGAGGGTCATTTTAGTCAAATTGCATTTGGACTCAACTTGAGAGCATGTTCTGTATATTTTCCAAGGAATTGATCTCAAAAGCTTTCAGAAAATGAACAGTAGAAAACCTGATATAGTCCTAATGAATCCAGATATTTAAATCTACCAGTCTAAAGTTGACTTTCAGTTAAAAATAATGAACTTATTGCTGTAATCATATCAGAGATTCTATTGGCCCTTGGCTAACGTGCTTCTTTACACCTGTAGATATACACGTTTCACTGAGACAGCACAATTTTATAATTAATAGTAAATTATTTTGCGTATCCCCTGACAGATTGGTAAGGACTTCCACTTTGAGAATCACCGTCATGTGTAAACTCATAACTCTGATTATTCAGTTAAAGTTACATTGTCCCTTTGTAGCTCGACTCTCTTCAGCCTCTTGATAATGAGCCAAATTTATAATTCATACGCTTTAGTTGTACGCTTTTTTGTTTATACGAAAAAATGAGTTCGACATAGTTAAATCATTTAATTTTCATGGCGTCTGTGCAACCTTTTTATTCACTGTGTCATGGAGATGACGATGAAGCCGTATAGGAGAAAAGATAGTCCGTTGACTTCTCTGATAACTACATCACTGCATAACTCATAAATGTTCAGACTAGCTTGATATTAGTTTATTCATGTTGCTGTATATCAATTCAAAGATATTGATAGATACAGACACAAATGTTTTTTTCCATTTTCTTTATCCAGACCTGGAAATGACTAAAATCAAATACCATACTTTTCCAAACTGCGTAGGAACTAATAATTAATGTTTATTCCATTAAAATGCATTTTAATATGAAGTATGATAAGATTGGTTTTTTTTTTAAATATTTTTTATAATTGTTTAATTATGTGAACAGACTGTGTATCATGACAGCTTCATAACATCACAAAATAATGACATGGAGCGTAACATTATTTAGTGATGCTGATGAAGACGTTGATGGGATTATTGCTTGAAACCCAAAAATAGATGTTGAAAACCAGGTCATTAACCTTTCACCCTGAATATCTGACATTTAGTCTCCACTTAACAACAACGAGGACGTGTGAATGTAGAGACACAGATGATGCAAAGACTCACTGAGCTCACAGCTCTGTCCGATGAAGCCCGTCCTGCAGGAACACTGTCCGCTGATGTGGTCGCAGTCCGCCCCATTCTGACAGCGGCACACTTCAGCACAATGAGAGCCGTAGAAACCTGAAGGACAGCCTGGAGGGACACAAACACATTCATGTGTTCAATGTGACACTTCTCAACATCAGCTGTTCCACTCCTCAGACCGGAGAGATAATCCACACATCTGGAGCAGCTTTTCTGTGATTGGCTGATCTGATCTGTCACAGTGGATCCAACATGGATCATCTCTGCAGATTTAAACTCCTGAAGACACTCTGGGGGGGTTGTTTGTCTTTCCTCCTTCTTGTTTCTGGTGACGCATCAGCATCAGCATCAGCATCAGCATCAGCATCAGCATCATCACATCAGCATCAGCATCAGCATCAGCATCAGCATCAGCATCAGCATCAGCATCAGCATCATCACATCAGCATCAGCATCAGCATCAGCAACAGCATCAGCATCATCATCAGCATCAGCATCAGCATCAGCATCAGCATCAGCATCAGCAACAGCATCAGCATCAGCATCAGCATCAGCATCAGCATCATCACAACAGCTGAGACACCAGAGGCCTGTACTACGAAGCGAGTTCAACATCTCCAGGGTATCTTCTGGTTATCTGGCTTCACTAACCCTAACAACCGAGATCACGCTAAACGGTCCTACGAAGCTGGTTATCAACTCAGTAAATCAACCCAGGGTTTCTCAGTCTGGCTATGAGTAAACTATATGAGACAAAAACGTTAAACACTTAATCAGGCTAAAAGTAACACAGTTGAAGCTGCCAAATTCAGGAAGAACAGCTGGCAAAAGAAAAAACTCCAGATGTGTGAATGTGTAAATAAACAGATTTATTAATTTAACGGAACACTCAAAAATGAGATATAGTCGTCTAGACATAGATAGCTCTAAGAAATGTAATGCCCATTAACAAATATGTGGCGTGTGTGACTATTTCAACCTTCTTTCAGCTGCGTCCCGTCTCCGGCTGTGTAAAACAGACTCAAGAGCAAGTAAAAAAATAAATATAAAAACATAATTCGAAGCGGTAAACACCCACAGCGTGAATCCAGCTGTCCTTCCTGCATCTGTCAGTTTAAACTGTGTTTATTTTAGCTGGATTATGACTTAAACTTCTTCATATGTGTGTAATATTACCATATGATCTGCGCACAGAGCTCTGATTGGTCAGTAGACGGTGCTTTTATACGAGTTGATCTCTGATCTGGAACATAACCTGCTCCGGAGCAGGTCAGCTGTTCAGCATCAGTTACCATGGAGATCTACCCCGGTAAGAAGTGATCCACCTTCGTAGGACAGAAAACCCTGAAGGTTTAATCCTGAAGTTACCTCGCTAACGCCAAATCCCTCAATGCACATGAAGGAACATGATGTTCACACAGGTTGTAAACAAACCCAGAAATATACCATGATAATGTGGCCTGTTGTAAACATCCATTAGATCCATTAGATCCATTAGATAAACGGGTTTCTGGGTCAGTTTTCACAATATTATATATACTTTCTTTTGTTGTTTTTTACAATTCAATTGGTCACTGGTCACTTTCTTCAGTTACCATGGTGATCTACCAGAGTAGGAAGTGAACCACCGTCGTAGGACAGAAAACCCTGAAGTTACAGCTAACAGCTGACCCTAAATCCTGTTTAGCAGTCCAGGCCTCTGGTAGATGGTTGAGTGTGAGACGCTGCGAGGGCTTGAAATGGTATAAATATGAATGGGACGGCACTTTGCGGCGATATATCACGTTACCTTGACGATGCCTGTGGGTTTTTAATTTACATTTTTACTGCCTATCTGAATGTCTTCCAGACTCCGGCCCTCTGAGGGAACTGTCAAAAAATCTATTGACTTGTTTTTGTCAAACTTCATTAAGCAGAATTAAAAGAAGTGGTTGATGAATAAACCAGGTGTGTAATATAGTTTAATGATTGCATTCCTCTGATTTCATGTGTTTTTAATGTACCATCTTAAATCCTTAATGTTTCTGTGTACATTTAAATACGCCTGGCTGAACACCCATTTATGTTATTTATGCCTCCGTGCTTCTCCTGGTAACCGTGGTAACCCTGTGTTTAACGTGACAACGCTATGCATTGTGAGTTATTCCCTTAAATTATACTGAATTATTAATTATCACTTAATTAATAGTAACACACCAAATATCTTTTCCCAGTGGAGGAGAGCTGCTCGTGACACAACGGCACAGTCTGAGCTGCGCTCGCCACAAATCACAGCATCACAGCAACGCCGTCGTGACTTTGGAAATAACGTGTTTCAGAGAGCAGTGGTGGCGTTATCGCGTTGTGTCTGAAAGGACCTTCAGTGAGTGAAAGAAGGAGAGAGAAACGGAGAGAACTAAGAGAAAGAAATACTAAAAAATTAATGAATGAAAATGCTGAATATTAGTTTAAACCAGAGGGGCATTATATTCAGTTTCTTTCAGTTCTTTCCTGAGAATTAAAGTAAAATTAAAAGTAGGCCTATTAAACAAAAAAAACACTGCTGCAGTGTATTTATTATTTTGTTATTTTAATTCTTTAAAAGTCACCAGAATGCAGGAAATAAAGTAACTCTAATGGACTCCCCGCTTTGAAATCCTCCCTATTATCGAGGTCTTAAGGTTGGCAAGTATGTTAATGGATGATACATCAAAAATATTATATATATATATATATATATATACAGTATATATATATATCAAATTGGGGTTTTTTATTTTCTCATCGCTGCCACCTTCATGTCTGTGCTGGACTACGGCGATGTTCTATACATGCATGGATCTTCTCAGAGCCTACGCACGCTGGATACCGTCTACCACGGAGCTCTGAGCCGTTACGCACCACTGCTCTCTGTATGCTCGGGTAGGATGGTCTGCCTTGTGTTCTTATTTATAAGGCTATTCTCGGTCTGCTTCCATCTTACCTACGGATCTACATCCTTCAAAAAAAGTACAGGAAGTTACCGTCTTCGCTCCCAGGACTTAATCCTACTAACTGTCCCCAAACTCCGTACTGAACTGGTTAAAAGGGCGTTCCAGTCTGCTGCTCCCTCTTCTTGGAATCAGCTACAAAATGAGCTGAAACTTGGAGAGCTGCTCTCACTGAATGTCTTTAAAGTGCTTCTAAAAGATTTGGAAACAAGCACATCTGGCTGCAGATGTTTTGAATGCTGATGAATGTTTTTTTTGACACTTTATGATTCTGTATTTGTCTTCATTTTCAATTTGTTTTATGTCTTTAACCGTGTAACTGTGCTGCTGCCTATCTTGGCCAGGACACTCTTGGAAAAGAGATTTTTAATCTCAATGAGTCTTTACTCCTGGTTAAATAAAAAAATAAAACATAACTTGATAGGATCTGGTTCTGTTTCCTGAACTTAAAGGATATAGAGAAGCTGCTTGGTTTTTGTTAAACAGCATTCGAATAGTGGCGGCAAAATCTGATTCTAGGCCACAAAGGAAAGGAGGAGGTAAGGAGGGAAGGAAAGGAGGAAGGAATCTAAGGAGATAAAGGAATGAATGATGTGTAGTTTTTTTTATCTGCCACCAGATGGAGGTGCAGGTATGAGATACGCCGAGCAGAGGATCTCTGTGACTCCACTGCAAGAAGTGAGAGCCGTCGATAATGTGCTCTCAGAGCAGCCAGAGAGAGTATCACTGTTTCCCTTATTAGATCTCTGTGTGTGTGTGTTTGTGTGAGTGTGTGCGTGTGTATGTGTATGTGTGTGTGTGTTTGTGTGAGTGTGTGCGTGTGTATGTGTGTATGTGTATGTGTGTGTGTGTGTGTCTGTGCCTGTGTGTGTGTGTGTGTGTGTGTGTGTGTGTGTGTGTGTGTCTGTGCCTGTCTGTCTGTGTGTGTGCGTGTGTGTGTGTGTGTGTGTGTGTGTGTGTGTGTGAGGCGTACGTTGAGTACAGAAGAGTCCCGTCCATCCAGGGCTGCAGTTACACTCTCCGTCTGTGGCGCTGCACTGGGCTCCGTTGTGACAGTTACATGTGTGGATGCAGTCTGGACCCCACGAGCCCTGAGGACACGCTGCCAAGAACACGCATGACAACACACACACACACACACACACACACACACACACACACACACACACACACACCAACAGACGTCAGAGCAGCCTGAGGAGACCGGCTGTAACAGAGAGCAGGCCGCTCTGTGCCTTCATTAGCTTCACAAGTGATCGGCTGATTGTGGATGTTCAACCTAATATAGATAATTAATGTCAGAGCCGACGGAGTCGTCGCCTTCAGTTGTTTTCTTTTTTCTCTCAGTCGTCTCCGACTGGTTCATGATCAACTGAAGAGGTCGATAAGTGCTGAGGTTGAGAGAGAGTGTGTGAAAAGAGGAAACGTCTTACGTCTGGAGCAGTCCTCGCCGATCCATCCCGGGTAGCACTGACAGGAGCCGTCGATGGGATTACACGTGCCGTTGTTGGTGCACAAACACGTCTCGGCGCAGGCTTTACCGTACTTCCCACTGGGACACACTGTGGGGACGCAAATATACACATATACATATACAGTTAGTTCATATGAAGCTTATGCGTAAATTCAGTCAGGAAGAATAGGGGTGCAATCTCATTCATTCTCATTCATTCTGAGTCTCTCTCTCATGGGCTGTTAATATGTCAGCTGATTATGGGCGTCTCTCTTTTCAGTGACCAATCAGATCTTGCCATATCTCCCTAAACCAATCACATTGTTGCGGTCAAAAGTTTAAAAAACTGTTCTCCTCTATGCTGTTTTCAGTGTCAGTATCAGCACAATCTGATGCGACCCTCCACCATCCCATCACCTCCAGATTCATCACATCAGAGTAATCCTGCTCCACTTCATTCATCAGATCCGCATCAATCTTCACTACCACCATCACCAGTGTCTAGACCCGGGGGAATAATCCTAAATCCAACTACAGCCTCACTTCCCCTTTACTATGTCACATCGGGTCTAAATCGCCAAAGAATGTTACTATTCATAAATTTGTGCACTTTGTAATAAATCACCATTCAATTCATACGAGTCTCTCCTGATTGAAATTATAACTGTTGGTCATTATAATTACTCCAGTGGTGGAAGAAGACAGTCTGAAATTAACTTTTTCGATTCCTGCCACTGTGACAGGCACGTCTTGTTTTTATCTGCCACTTTTTAAATCTCTGCATTAAATGAAGGAATAACATTTTAGATCTGATGTCATTCAATGTTCAATATATTTTACATAAAAAACATTATTTACATGGTTAATTATAGTGTTCTATTGACACCGGAGCTTCTGGAGGGCCCTATTTTTGGGAGAAGAAGGGTACTGTACTTGGGCAGCAATCCCATAATAACCTTTCAGCATATTATAATTCAAGTGTTCTGAAAGATAACTAGACTTCTGCTCCTCCTCATGGCTCTGTTTTCAGGCTTTAAAACATCTAGCCAGTGACGGGAGACTTTGACCAATCACAGGTCATTTCATTGAGAGAGCGTTCCTATTGGCTGTGCTCCGGTCAGACATCAAGATCCGGTTAGACATCAAGAACTCCCAGCAAGCATGCTGATGCTGCGGGAACCAACGCACGGGCATCGATCACAGGGACGTCCCACACCAACATACATGGACGTACTGAGGAGAGATGCTGGACAGTGCTGGCGAGCTAGCCAGATGTATGGTGGACTGAGACAGCTGGAAGCTCCACTTGAAAGCCCGTCTGGGGACGACCCAATGACATCAATTCCGATAGTTGTATTATCACTCTTTCCATCCACCACTATTGGTTTTGTGTTATCAGTCCTACTTGTATTAGCTATTACAGCTGCTAGGCTATTATTGTGGCTGCTTCCCCCTCTCTCTCTCTCTCTCTCTCTATCTCTCTCTCTCTCTCTATCTATCTATCCCCCCAGCCGGTCTCGGCAGATGGCCGCCCGCCCTGCGCCCAGTTCTGCTCCAGGTTTCTTCCTAGTAATCGGGGAGTTGTTCCTGGCCACAGCGCGCTTGGTGGATCTTGTTGGGTGTCTAAACTATGGTGTACGGTCATAGACCTGCTCTATATATAAAGCGTCTTGAGATAACTTCTGTTGTGATTTGATGCTATACAAAAATAAATTGAATTGAATTGAACATGGTGTTCCTTCACCAGATTTCACTATGGCGGCGGCGTCAGAAGCTTTCTCATTTCACAGCTAAACCGTGCACTACGAGATGATTCTGAGAACATTTGACCGTTTGGTCGGAGTTTGCAAGTTCAGATCAGCTCTTACTGCTTGTTTTCCTCTGGTCTGTGAAATCTTGCAGATGCCGTTAGGAGCACCGGAGGACACCGGAGGAACATGATTTTTTTCAGCTTACCTGTTTCATGTTCTACTGTCACGATATAGCGACTGTTTCATATGATTCCAGTATCTTCACTCTAGCTTTAAAACTGAGCCGCTACAACCTAAAAATCTCAAAATTGCGTTAAAGAAATTAGTGGCATTAAACCTGTCATCATAGAGGGGGAATAAGAAGAATAAAACGTAGAACATAATAAAATAAAAACTGTATAAAATGTAAAGAAAATATGATTGAAGGAAAAATGAAAAGTCTCTTTTCAGAAGAGCCAGACTGAGTCAACAGGAAGCATTAAATGACCTTCAGTGTTACATTCAGCACAAACAAGCTCACATTAATCACTCGTATTATTAGCTTTAATTGGATTTAATTCTTTTTTTTTTCCAGTTTGCAATCATGAACTATACCTACTTATATCAAACAGTCTGAATGAATCATCGCTGCTGATTGTTTCTGAGCGTCTCTGCAGGAAACAGGACGAGAGGTGGAGAGAGAAAAAGGTCTGGAAGAAGTTTGTTAATCATTTTAGGGAAATGCACATCCTGTTGCTTAAGGATATATATATTATATTTAAATGTAGTTACCCTGCGTCGGACAGGCCTGATAATATATTAATGTGCTCTGGGCTTTTCTGATTATAGCCAATTAAAAGGAGTACTGCTACTACTGTGTGTTATACATCAATGCAGAGTTTGGTTTTAAGTTTATTAAGTTAAAAGTATCTTATAAAAGTTTATATACAGAGAACAGAGTTACTCCCTAAGCAGGACAAACACATCACGTCACATTTTAAACAACTCAAAGTGTAAAAGTTAGAAATACTACGAGCTGGCATTTAACTTGACCTTCCCTCGCGAAACCTTTTAAATGTTTAACGAGTGTTTGCGTTGCATAATTACGACACAATACGAGTCACAGTGTGTGCTTTAGTCGTCTTCATTAAACATTACAGCCGAATTACAATTTCATGAGTGTGTGCTGCTTCCTCCTAATGTTAGATAAATACATTATATATACATGAGCTATGTGGATATTCATTATTTTACATTACTCTTCTCTACTCATTTGCATTTTACTACCGTTTTCCACCTGTTGCACACAACGTATCGTCTTCATTAACGGGTTCTGCCTGTCTGTGCTTATTAAGAGCCATTAGCCGGCCGGGCCAGAAGAATAAAAGCCAGGAGGGGATTCTCTACTCTGATATGAGAGCAATAAGATCATTATGAATGTTTTAATGAACTTATGTAACACTCACCAATGTATGACTAGTGTCTGTAAAGTTTGGATCAAAGTAATACATATATGTACAAAAATAATTAGCAGGAGAGGGACCGTTGGGCCGCTCCCTGATGACCTTCTGTTAACAGAGCGCTCAATTAGTGCTTTATAGCCCCTCCCCCGACATCATTCAGTCCGTCCGACTCTTTGGTCCAGAGTGAACTATGAAAGAATCCCAAAGACGTTGGCGATCCTCTGACTTTTTATATACGACCACAAACAGGTCAAAAAGTCCAATTGTTTAAGTTTAATTCCTGACATGATCGGTCTGAAAGCCCTCCAGTACCTTCAGCTTAATGCTAACACACAATATGCTAGAGCAGCTTTATATTATAGTAAACATACTAAACATTAAAGGGACAGTGGGGGACATACTGGCAGAAATGGAATATAATATTCATAAAAGTCGTTTCATACCAAACAGTACGAAAAACGCCACTCTGCACTGCACTCGTACGGCGCTTACAGCTGATAACGCCGTCCCCACTGACTCATATTCACATTGCTACTGCGGTATGAACCCTAAATAAACACATTGTGCTGTGATTTAATTGCAACAAACGGATCAAAAGGATGCTGAAATAACTACATAATGATGTTGATTTGTAAAGAAGTCTGAATTCATGCTTTGTCAGGTCTGTTACCATGATGACAAGCAAACAACTTTTAAAATGCTTGTTTGGATGGATCAGTGTCAGGCTACGCAGCTGCTCCATCAACACTCAACATAAAGTCATCTAGGCATAAATACGGCAGCGACGTTGTGAAATTACAGTTGAGTTCGATCAAAGTACTCTTGGTGATTGTTGGAAAGAGTAACGACGACGGTTTAGGTGACTTTTATGTTGTTTCTGTCCAGTTTGAATGAAGTGTCTTACGATGCTCCGCTACGTACAGCTGATCTCAAGATAAACAAAAATACACGTGGATGGTGGCGCAAGCTGAACGGAGGGGGGGGGGAATCGTACTCGGGAAGCTTTGCGGAGGTCTGCGCTCTCCGAGTGCCATTTTAGTTACAAAGTGCTTTACAAAGCGGACATAAAAATAATAAAGGATAGAATCCAACGCCAGATTCACACACATTTCCACATTATATTTACAAACAAATCTAAATAAAATTGCAATGTGGTCTGTAAAGATCTACAGATCGACTCTAACAGGATGTAACTATCTCTGTGACTTCCTGTAAATTCTTTGAAGGCTGCTGTTAACAGTCCGACTTGACCGCAGCTTTGAGTCACCGCCTCCTGCTGCTGCTGCTGCTGTTGCTGCTGCTGCCGCCTGATCTCGTCTACTTTCCAGACCAGGTGCAGTTCATCTACAACGAGCCTATTATCCGCCATTTGAAGCGATTCAGAGAAAGAATCCTGTGTTGGCTGTCTGAAGTTGACAGTGTGTTGAGGAGATATTTGTTTGTTGAGGTTTTATAGATAATAAGAGACGGAGCTCGCTGTATTCTTCCCAACAGGACGTATCTCTCATGTAGATGTTACATCTCGGACACTTGAACAGAGAGGTGATTTCTTCGTTAGAGCGGTGAAAACCCATTTAGTCTCAGTTAACTCTAACTATACACACACACATAATGAGTTGTTTTCTTGTGAGATGCAGCCGAGCCGTTGAGAGTTTACCAGTCAATAACATCATTAGCTCGTACAAAAGGGCATCACACACGGAGCGGACGGGGATGGAGCGGGACCGGCTCTTCAGGCGGTTAAAAGCCCCCCGCGCGCCGGACGTCTGATTTATCGCGGCTCGCCCAGTTATCTATGGGCCTGCTCAAAGATGCAGCGGCCAGCAGAATGGCTAATGTAGGACAGGGCATAACTAAGGCCGTCTTCATGTTTAATGATGATGAATATTTCACAGCACACTCCTCCACCGTCTCCATTTAAAATTCGACTTGGCACCGAAACCTTGGGCCAACTGCCTTCATAGGAGAATTAACACCTGTTTAACCTGCAGAGGAGCTAAACCATACTGAAATAATGATGTACAGGAGGAGCCGACAAAAAGATTATTCAGATAAAATGAAGAGGCTGGAGAAGTTGTTAAAAGGAACAGAGAACGAGCTCAAGGTTTAGATTTCTCTTTTTATTGCCTCCTGAAATGTAGACGCATTCAAGGGCTTGGCTTTGTGTGCCGAGCTTCGATTCTCACCTAAAGTTAATTAGAGATGCCGGCGTACAAAAAAACAGGTCTTGTAAATGAAGATGTCAAGAGGCTGTTTGTATACCAGCTGTGTTCTGTCTTGTTTCTAAATAAGCAGAGCTCCTGAAAAGTGTGAGGAGGTGATTAAGAAACAGCATCGAATGAGATAAGATAAATAAGATCAAATCCTGCGCCAACTTTCTGGGAGTTTGTCCGAGTTTGTCTGTGTGGAGCGTGCAAAACGGCGAGCATGCATGTCACACTGGGTCTAAAAATACGTTGGTCACAATCTGTGTCGCAGGAAGAAAGAGACCACAGCTCGGTGGACGTGTCTCGGTGCGATGTAGGACCTCAGTTCTGGATTGACGACCAAAGCTTTCAGCACCTTTTATAAACCGCTAAATTCATGAAGAATGGATGGCGGTGGCCGTGAGAGCACCATGAATTGTGCATCACTTTGTGCATGATTCACAAAAGATAGTACAGTAATGATATTACAGTAAAGATATTACAGCGCAAACACGGCCATAAAGTTTTCGCTTTTGATCTTTTTTTGCTGTCTCATTGCGGTTATGCATGTGGTAAAGTATATATGTTGCCTTTATAGGCAGAACAATAGAGAGAGAAAAAGAAAAATGAAATGTTCAGACTTCCGTCTTCACAGGAAACAACTTGGTTGAGTTTAGGCAACAAAACTACTTCAAACTACCTCAAAATGACCACAAAGAGACTCAAAATGACCACAAGACACAAAATGACCACAAAGAGACTCAAAATGACCACAAAGAGACTCAAAATGACCACAAGACACAAAATGACCACAAAGAGACACAAAATGACTAGAAAGAGACCAAAACAACTACAGAGAGATGCAAAAGAGTTAAGAGAAAGAAACTCACAATAACTATGAAAAGTGGCAAAAACAACCACAAAGAGACAACAGACAACTACAAAGAGACTCAAAATGACCATAAAGAGACTCAAAATGACTACAAAGAGACTCAAAACAACCACAGAGACAGAAAACAACTACAAAAGAGACTCAAAATGACCACAAAGAAACTCAAAACAACTACAAAGAGACTCAAAATGACCACAAAGAGACTCAAAACAACTACAAAGACACACAAAACAACTACAAAGAGGCTCAAAATGACCACAAAGAGAGTTAGTTAGATTCAGGAAAAGATGGTTGATTTGGGTTAAAATAACTCAAAGGTAGTGGCGTAACTTAAGTACTGAAGCAGTGACAAATAAATCTACCTTGACCTCTGGTTTCACACGGGGACATGAACACCATCCACCTTCTGGGTGAGAGTCTGATGTTTTTTGACCGACCCGTCCACCCCGACCTCCTCCCTACGCTGCGTTTGTCGCTCTTCATACTTCCTGGTTCACGATTACGTGGATTAAATAAGCATGGATTCAGTGGGGGGGAGGGAGGGTAGGGAATGAGTCCTTTCCCGCAAGTGAAGGAGTTCAAGTACCTCAGGGTCTCGGGCTGAGGGGACAATGCAACGTGAGATTGGCCGGAGAATCGGTGGTATTGCATTCGCTTTACCGCCCCGTTGTGATGAAAAGAGAGCTGAGCCGGAAGGCAAAGCTCTCGATCTACTGGTCAGTCTTCGTTCCTACTCTCACCTATGGTCATGAGGGCTGGGTCAGGACCCAAAGAACTCCCTACCTCCCTTAGAGATAGGGTGAGAAGCTCAGTCATCCATGAGGGACTCGGAGTAGAGCTGCTGCTCCTTTGTGTTGAAAGGAGCCGGCTGAGGTGGTTCGGTCATCTAGTATGGATGCCCTCCTGGAACACCTCCCTCGGGAGGTGTTCCTTGGGAGGTGTTCCAGGCACGACCAGCTGGGAGAAGACCCAGGACTAGGTGGAGAGATTATATCTCCTCACTGGCCTGGGAACGCCTCGGGATCCCCCAGTCAGAGCTGGTTAATGTGGCCCGGGAAAGGGAAGTTTGGGGTCCTCTGCTGGAGCTGTTGCCCCCGCAACCCGACCCCGGATAAGAGGTTGAAGATGAATGATGAGTGCATTCGGTGGGATATATAAAATGACGGTGTGTGAGAACAGTCTGCTCCAGGCCT
The DNA here is from genome assembly GCF_015220745.1 of Sebastes umbrosus. Lineage (NCBI taxonomy): Eukaryota > Metazoa > Chordata > Actinopteri > Perciformes > Sebastidae > Sebastes > Sebastes umbrosus. The sequence continues at coordinate 1,927,400 of NC_051270.1, read as the reverse complement.
GGTCAGAAACAACTATTGCATTTTTATTTTTAGGAACACTTTGTGCCTTTAATATAGATTAAAAACTGATTAAACTTATTAAATATTTATGAATGACAGTGGAAGGAGGATGTGTGGACTTAGACAAAGCTTAGAAATTATAAAGAGACTACACCTCCAAAGAGCTCTCAAGCACTCCCAGCTGGGAAGAAGAAAAACGCTTTGGTGGCTCGGGGTGCATTTCAATCTTTGCGGGCGCTTTGAGAATCTTTGTTTTGGTCTTATTTGTGCAGGTTTAGCAGCAGGACCACCACCAGTATCACTTATTATTAGTATTATTATTATTCCAAGGATAATAATAAAATACAAAAACAAAAAAGAGTCCTTGAAGCAGACTTTTTTTTGGGGACGAAGGACTGAAGGAAACTGACCTTGATTACAGAGCGAGCCGAAGAAGCCGGAAAGACATTCACAGTGACCGGTGATGTGGTGGCACGCCCCGTCGCTGTGGATACACTGAGGACACGACTGGCTGCAACGATGGCCGTAAAAACCTGGCGAACATGCTGCACAGAACACACACACACACACACACACACACACACTGCTGTTAGAGGGATGTGTGTGAGACAGAGAGTAAAGTCAATTTCAGAGTCTAAAGGGAACTTCGATTAGTTCTCTGATTAGTTCTCTGATCATTTTAATAATGGATTTCATGGTCCACTTAGTCCCAATCTAAGCTTCGTTTTTTAAACCTCACATATATGAAAGCTTAATATCGTCCACCATACTTATATATATATATTTGTGTGTGTGAATGAACGTGCTGCTTCCTCTCCGGTGTCCAACCTGTTGGCAGTATCTTTGTTTTCCCTCCACCAACAGATCCTCCCTCATATGTCTTCCCGAGGCCTTTTAATTTGCTTTAATTGATGTTTCTCTAAGTGGTGAGACAAGCTGGTGTACCGCCTCTCTCATGCTACAGGAGTTTCCTAATTAAGATAATTGCCTAAACTGTGAACCGAGAGAGCCTTTAAATTTATCACTCGGATTGCAGCGAGAAGCAGAGGAGAACCTGGTGTGTGTTATATATATATATATATATATATATATATATATACAGTACATATCAGCAGAAAGGCCACTGCGAGCAACAGCAACAGGTAGCCTCACACTTTATTTTAACCAGATTGTACAGTAGATGATTTATTTATTCTCATTAATCAGATTATGACTGGACCAACGCACTACTCGCTGGTGTTGGATTCAGATCTTTCAGACATGAAAAAACATGCCGGCTCATCTGGAAACATTTATTTTCTAAATGAAATAGATGAGAAATGAGTCTGCAGGATGTTTCATTTATAATACCAATCCAAAGCATTTGATCATATCTGAATCCTTTTTTTATGTAAGAAGTTCTCAGATCTATCACTTAGAGGGAATCTTTTTTATAATATTTTTTTATTGCCAATGTGTGACCAGGTTGTAACCTTCTGCATCTTTCTGTGTTTCCTCTCTCTGCCTGCAGACTGCTTTTAATGTGAAGAACCCGGGGCAGGTTTTTCAGGGAAAATCCAACGAATGTGATGTCATGTGCGCTCGCGAGTGCCTTTATTTTCAGCTCCGCTTACACGGCTAACAGTGTGCAACCATAGCTAATGTTCGGTTAGAAATGGAGTCCGCTAACGACAACAAACGACCAGCTCCCCCCACCACAACTCAGACTCCAACAATAACTCCACTGAAGCACAAAAAAAACAAAGTTATATCTAGTAGTTACTGTACATCTAGTATCTAGTAGTTATATCTACTGAAGGCCAGGGACCTTCAAAGAGACCCGTACCAACCAGGAAGAGTTAGTGGTCAAAATGACCACAAAGAAACATCAACTACAAAGAGACACAAAGAGACCACAAAGAGACCAAAACAACTACAGAGAGATGCAAAACAGTTAAAAGAGAAAGAAATGCACAACGACTATGAGAAGGGGCAAAACAACCCCATACAGACACAAAATAAACACAAAGAGACTCAAAATGACCACAAAGATACAATAAATGACCAAAACAAGACAAAACAACCACAAAGAGACACTAAACAACCACAAAGAGACTCAAAACAACCACAAAGAGACTCAAAACAACCACAAAGACTCAAAATAACCACAAAGATACAATAAATGACCAAAACAAGACAAAACAACTACAATGAGACTGAAAATGATCACAAAGAGATACAAAACAACAAAAAGAGGCTAAACATCTACAAAGTCTTGCCCCTTTAACAGAGAGGTGGTGAGGCCTTTTGCCTGTCTGTGCCCGGGGGCTCATTGTCTCATAATTCGCCTCATAATTTTAGCGCTGACCTTGATTAACATTAATTAGCTCCATCTAATCTGATCTCTTTCCTTTTAACCAGCGACAGTCGGCTACAAATGAGAAGCTGCTACCTGAATGTTCTCCCTGATCTCTGCTAATAAAACAGAGTGAGGAGGGATGAAAGGTTTGATAAGAGATTCATTAGTGTCAGGGCTTCATTCAATTAAGTCATTTTAGACTAAATTTGTACTTTTATTTTCCATTTTGGGGTTCAGAGGGAAATCAGACTTTTTACTCCACTAACTTAATTTGTTGTCTGCAATTATTAGGTTATTTTAAAAATTAAGATTCTGCATTGAACATGAGAGCTCAAAGGTATCCGGTGGTACAGTATGCTGTACATGCTTTACATGCTTTACATGCTTTACATGCTTTACATGCTTTACATGTGGGTCCTTGTGTGGGTGACGTGATGCACATTCCTGCCAATGGTTTCACACTTTTCCACTGATCCACAGGTGACGATTAAGTGCCAAAAAATGCAGCGATCCATCAGTAAAGGCAGGACAGAGAAGAGTGCACGCTAGTAAACGGGGATGTAAACTCAGGTTCCAAACTTTTATGAAACAGCAGCTTGGCAAACGCATTTTTTTTTTTTTTACCTGAAGGATACACACAATGTGTTCTGATGAGAAACACTGAAGGCAAACAGAGACTTTGTTTACAGACAAAACCTCCTGAAGGCATCAGATGAACTGTGGATAGTTCAGCTGGCTCTGAGGCTCTGGGAGATACTGGGAAGACAATCACATCAAACTATAAAGCGAGGTATCTCTGTCTGTGTGTCATTCGCATATCTCGAGAACAGCTCATTTATTCAACTTCACACTTGGCGGGTAAAAGCAGCCAAACTGCGGTTCTCAACAACGCTGCAAGCAGAACTTCTGGGGGCAAAGAAACGTGTTGCGAACGGGCATGAAGACTGGAGTTGATAAGCAGACGCAGACACCGTTTAGCTAACGAACATATAGTCATGCACCGTGACCCCATGATGACACATGTTGAGTGACAGCCCCCTCATTTGCATAATGAGGTAGAAATGCATAAAGAAATGTGTAAAGAAAAGAATACAGAAATAAATAAGTTTGGGGAAATAAATAAAGGGTGAAATGCAAAGGGGAAATCATGCTGAAATAAAAAATGAATAAATGCATAAATACATAAATAAATATGACATTTATAAATAAAAATAAAATAATGCATAAATAAATACAAAAAATAAATAAATACATAACTAAATAAATAATGCATAAATAAATAGATAAATAAAAAATAAATGTGAAAATAAATAAATAAAATTAAAGGGACTGTTTGTGAGAATCAGAAATGTCTTGTTAACAGCGATACCTGTGGCCGTTAAGTCAACGAAAGACAGCGTTGTGTTGCTCGCGCTTGTGCTCGCTCTACATAGACATGAAGGAGCATCGCTCAACACAGTGAGGAGACACACGTCAGCTAAAAGCACAATATCACTCTATATTTCAGCTGCTTGGCAGTAATGTTAGCTGACCAGACGAAGGTCTCTCCATGAATCAATGCTGATCCTAGTGTTGGCTTTTCCTGCTTCAGCCTCCCGACCGCGGCCGGAGGGAACAGGGGAGATGCCGGAGTTTTGGTCGGAGACGATAACGTTTCTCTCTGCGGAGCCCCGTCAATCACAAGACACGGGAAACCTCTGTTGGTCTGGAGGAGCTGCAGCAGTTATTTCTGCACAAACGTCCTCTGAACATTCACTAGATATTCTCAGAGCTAAACTAACTCTTCTGCAGTGTGGAGTGAGCAGCATGCACGTGAGAGTGGAGCAAAAGAGCGAGAATGAACGCAGGGTGTGAGTGATGGCAGGCAGAGGAGCAGAGGAGCAGAGTACAGCAGAGACTCCGGTCCTGGAGACCAAAGCTATGGTCTCTCCCGCGTCCTCCGACCGCGGCCAACACTGTTTAACAGACGGGCTTCACTAAATACAACCAAGAAGTTTTGGTGCTTCCGTGTAGTTTGTGTTGGAGTCTGAGTCTGAACAGCGTAGCCACACGCGAGCGACCATGAGACACCGACCCGGAATGATTTATACGTGTAAGAAGTTACAAACAGGCCCTTTAAGATTTAATAAAAATAAATACATACATAAATAAAAGGGAAAATTAATCAGGGGAGTAAATAAATAAGGGAATTAATACCAAGATACATAAATAAATAAATAAGCAAATTAAAACAGAAATATCAATTTATGCCACATTTCATCAATTAATTAATGGCTACATTTATTTTTAATATTATTTTTGCTACATTTAATTACATATTTATTTATTTATTGAGTCATTTATTTATTTATTTATTATTTCGGCAGGTTCCGTCCTCCATACATGTAATGCTTCAACCGACTTTGAAGCTCAAGTAAATTTAAATCAGCTTTTACAGTGAATTAAATTTTCCAATCGTAGTATTGCTACTTCTTATATCTGAGTCCTATCGTACCTCCACTGCAGTGCAGCTACAGTACGACAGTGAAAGCTCAGTGTGAGTGTGTAGAATGTGTCTTTACCTCGTCTGCAGTTGGTGCCGCGGTAGCCGGGAGTGCACACACAGGTGCCGTCCTCCGGGGAGCAGGAGCCTCCGTTCTCACAGGTACAGCTGTAGGAGCAGTTGGGTCCCCAGCGTCCCTCCTCACACACACTGTCACAATGGACACCTGCAGATAAAACACACACACACACACACACAGACACAGACACACAGACACACACACACACACACACTATGGTAAGGCAAGAGGCTTTGTTCTTAGCTACCCAGCTTCTAAGTGAAGTCAAACTGACTTCAATAAAGTTTCAGATGTGTCACTGGAACTTGAAGAAGAGAGAATGATGCAAAGAAAGGGTTGGATGAGGGAACATTAGCAGAAGGCTTTTTAAGCACCTACTCAAACATGGAGTCAGCAGGGGAGGAGAGACGGAGACGGGAGGAGAGGACGGATGTGACAGATCAGAGAGACAAAGAGACAAAACTCATCTCCCTGTTAAAACATACGGCTGCTCAGATTCTATAGTTTTATTCCTGTCAACGAATCAGTGAACGTATCTACTAACATGAACTGTGTGTCTTCCTCTGTTTGTTCTCCTCCACTGTTAGTTAATACAACCTTATAATTATAAGATTTACGTCTTCAGTAGGAACCAATGAGCTTGGAGCTGAGAGCAACAGACAGGAAGTCATAAAGTATTGACTCCAAGAAGGAACTGAAGGACTGCACCAGTATGCGATTTGAGGAGGATGTGGGAGTTGGCAAATATGCTGCTTTATGCAAATGCATGTATATATGTATTATTGTAAATCAATTAACAACACAAATCAATGAGAGATATTGATCCAGAAACCCTCACAGGTACTGCATTTAGCATAAAACAATATGCTCCAATCATAACATGGCAAACAGCTGTCAGTGTGTCAGTGTGCTGACTTGACTATGACTTGCCCCAAACTGCATGTGATTATCATAAAGTGTGCATGTCTGTAAAGGGGAGACTCGTGGGTACCCATAGAACCCATTTACATTCACATATCTGGAAGTCAGAGGTCAAGGGACCCCTTTGGAAATGACCATCACAGTTTTTTCTCGCTAAAATGTAGCGCAACTTTGGAGCGTTAATTAACCTCCTTCATGACAAGCTAGTGTGACATGGTTGGTACCGATGGATTCATTATGTTTTGTAGTTTCATATGATGCCAGCATCTTCACTCTAGCTTTAAAACTGAACAACCTCTGAAAGATCGGCAGCCCGTCGGATTTTTGAGAGGTTAAAACTGCAGTATGCAGAATATTTTTGGCATCATTGTGCAAAAGTCCCATAATAACCTTTCAGCATATTGTAATTCAAGTGTTCTGAGAGAAAACTAGACTTCTGCTCCTCCTCATGGCTCTGTTTTCAGGCTTTAAAACATCTAGCCCGTGAGAGACTGACTAATCACAGGTCATTTCAGAGAGAGAGAGAGCGTTCCTATTGGCTGTGCTCCGGCTGGTGGGCGGTGCTTGGTATTTCCTCAACTGATCTCAACATGGCGGCGGCGTCAGAAACGTTCTCATTTTACAGCTAAACCGTGAACTACAAGATGTTCCTGAGAACATCTGAGGAGAGAAATAGACATTAACGTAACAGAATATTGATTCATATTTGATCAGCCCTGCCTAGTTTGACCGTTTGATCGGAGTTCAGAGTGATTGACAGCCGGCTCTCATAGACGGCAGCTGGACAGCAGACCTCAGATCAGCTCTTACTGCTTGTTTTCCTCAGGTCTGTGAAATCTTGCAGATGCCGTTAGGAGCACCGGAAGACACAGAGGAGCATGATTTTTTTCAGGTTACCTGTTTCATGTTCTACTGTCACGATATAGCGACCGTTTTATAATAATAACTTTTTTTAATCATATTTGCTCCAATCTGCCTACTTCAGCTTTAATTAAAAAATCACAAATTGCGTTAATGACTTAAAGGAATTTGTGGTGTTATCATGTTAACTTTGACAGCCCTGATACATCAGGGGTCTGAGATGAACTCTTTCCTCTGCCTGTCACTGTGGCGATGAAGGCAAGTATTCTTCTTTGTCTGCCACTCAGAAACTTTTATCCCCTCAGGTTTAGTAGCACCACGCTGTTGACGAACATGATACGGCGTGCGTATGCGTTCATTGTGCATGCGTAACTGTGGGAAAGCATCAATAAGAGGAATCGGAGGCATGAGCTGCCAAAGAATCAGACCACTAGGAACCAACGGGAACCGGTTTTCTATTCCCATCTCTAGTGTTTTCCCTGTCTGCCAAAGCGGCGGATGTCCTGACGATTTTATCAACCACTGCCAACAATTATCATTTAGTGGGTGCTTATTTCAGACCCTGATTACGTACCAATCAATAGTTGGCATTAACATTAAAAAATATGCATAAAGAAGCTGATCCAGTATCAGTTTTCTCTCTAGATGTTGTGAACCTCTTGAACCTAATAAACTGTGTTTGCACGTTTAAGTTTGTATGAACAAACATTTTAGGCAAAAAAAACTAAATTCCCCCAAATTCTGCCCGAGACTTTTTCTGCCCTTTAATCATTTGCTGAAGTGTCTCCTTCTTTCATCAGTCTTGCATGTGTGCGTGTGTGTGTGTGTGTGTGTGTGTGTGTGTGTGTGTGTGTGTCCTGAGAGGCATCAGTCTGTCTACACAAAAGCTGGCTTGCAGAACGGATCAGAGCCCTCGGTGCTCACAGGGGACAGTCTGGAGACTGCAGCGCCCAGGAGACCCACATTACATTCATTCTTAGTTACACTCAGAATCCCCCACCGCCCCCACGCCCACACACACGCACACACACACACGCACACACACTCACACACGCACACACGCACACACACACACACACACACACACACACACACACACACACACACACACACACACACGCACACACACACACGCACACACACACACACACACACACACACACAGCAACAAGCTCACCGCTACCTTTTAATATAAAAACAGACAGAAAGCGGGACAGACAGACAGACAGACAGAAGGACGGACGGACGGTGTAAGAACAGTGTATTAGCAAATACAGTATTATCTCCTCCTCCTCCTCCTCCTCCTCCTCCTCCTCTTCCTCTCTGCAGCCCGGCGTATCTGCAGCTCATTAGAAACTTCCTTTGACATAGAATATGAGAGAATATGAGAGTGGGGCGCAGGCGGCCATTATAACTCAATTAATAAACTACCTCTGAGCCACAAAGTGGGTGAAAATCAGATTCGTTAGGCTGTGAAGTTAAAACAAAGGGAGGTGGAGGACGAGGAGGTGGAGGACGAGATACGAGGCAGATGCTTGTTGCGCTACATTACGCTGTAAAGTTTAGGCAGAGCTAACACCTAGTACTCATCTCCCAAGTGACAGCAGCACGGAAAGATAATTAAAAAATACGACTTGACACAAATAATATGAATGCTTCTGACCTAATTCAGTTCACGTAACGCTCTCGACACTGAAAAGGTTTAAAACAAATGAAAGCTTCAAAGTTTTGCGGTGCTGAAAGTATATCCAACCATCTTATTCCTCTTCATAAACACGCGTCCCAGTTCTACGCTACATACGTATTCTAGTTCCTGAGGTTCGAGTACGTACTGTGACACAATTCAGTAAACTCACAGATGTCAGAATGCAAAAAAGAGTGGAGTCGATGCACACTATCGTCCCACAATGCCGCTCTCTGAAGAAAGGAAGGAGGCGATCACACTTGCAAAAGTATTCAAACTAATTGTTGACAGTAGTGAGACAGACTGACGGGACATCACCAGGGAACAACTATTAAACTTTCTCTTTGTTCCTTTTCCAGTTGTGAAACTGTTCGAGGCGCTCTAATGTCGCTGCCTGATCTAATATTTCCTGTTTTTGTTGAAGTGCATATAGTTTTTAAATACTTGAAGTCTATACTAGGGGTGGGAAAAAAAATCGATTCACCTATGTATCGCAAGTTTTCCTTTTACGATTTTTAAATTTATTTTCTAATTTCAGAATCGATATATTTGCTTCATCTGAGTCTGTGTGGAGGAAGAAGGAAGTTACCGCTTTTATTGTTGTAGTCTGAGTAACGTGACGTCATATCCGTTCTGTATCCGTCAACCAAAACAAACCTCAGCGAGCCGAAATGAGAAAGTAAAAAACGTTGGAGGGTCAGCGTGGATACGACCTGCACCCTCACATGTTAAATCCAGCGTGGTAAACACTACACACCCAGTAAAGGATGGAAACACTTTGGGTTTCACACATTGACAGGAAAAGCAGAGCTAGACATCACGGCTAAAGCTGCATGCCAACTCTGTCACGGACAGGAAACGTTATCGTATCGCGGTAACGTTGCGGTCGAGCCGGTCGTCGTTCTCATCTCCGTGGTCAAATGGGCCGAAGCTACGACTGTAGAGCACCCAGATACTGACATTTGTGTTCTCTGCATTGAAACGGCCCCGATGGAGCTGACCATGGATGATAAAGAGAACGGAGCTGATGGGAGAGCTAGAGACCACCTTGGAGAAGTTAGAGGAAGTAGACATGTCCGGTTTTCAAAATAAGATGTTAACAAAGGGAACTGTATATACAAAATACATCTATGGAAATAAGTTTGATGGATTATATTCACTAGAAGTATAAAACATTACATGTCCCTTATAAATTAAAAAGAAAATACCACTAATCTGTGAGGGAAATGTCTTCATTCTTTGATTTTTGGGTTGCTGGATAATAAATAATTCCTGACAATGACTGATATATTTGACTTCAGGACATCTCAGACTACAGACATGCTGAAAATCAAACATTCATAATGGATTAATTTAGATATTTTCTGAAGTAAAAGTCCCTCGAAGTGTATGATTCAACTTTTTTCCCATCCCATGGTCTAGTGTTAAAAAAGTTTACAAAAATCACAATAAATTGCCAAAAAACGTGCTTATTTAAAGACAATCTAAAATGTTTAACTAAAATAAACTAAGTAGTTTTCTTGCATTTGTTTTGTTTCAATTCACAACGTTAACTACGTGTTTAAAACTGCGGCCGCAATCCAAGAGAAAATATGTTTCCCTTGAACCGTAATGGAGAATACAGTTTAGTTTTATGGGAACGTAACTTTGTAGGAGACAAAGTATAGTACAAAGTCATAAACAGCTGTGGAGTGTTTTGATGTCTGATAAACCTTCAAGCTCGTGTATCTGTTTATTAAAACATTTTCTTTACTTCTTCAAACCAAATTTATTAAGTTACTTTAATTTTTTGGTCTAAACTTTGATGTAGATATTAATCAATATATTGAAGTTCCTCCCAGTGCCAAGTCATTATCAGCTCTCCCTCCGACTGTGAGTTAAAACGCTCCTTTTCCATATTCATCAGCTCATATCGATCACCGCTCATCACCACTCTTCTGATTGACGATTAATGGGTAAAAGAAGCAGAGCTACAACTTGAACATTGACATGACACTGATGAGGATGTTGATTTACAGTAAAGAAAAAAGTCTCCCATTAAAAAAACTCAAAGAGTCTGAGAGCGAAGCCAAGTCTTAAAAGGTGCTTCATCCATGGGCGACTCTCCGGAAGCTTTCAAACTCATCCAATATTCAATCTTTCTTTTTATTCTCAGGGGCGTTAATGTGGGAATAATTATGGCGTAACTTCTGGTGAGGTAGCGGAAGTCCCTTAGACTAGTCCAGAGGTCTGCAACCTGCGGCTCCAGAGCCACATGATGCTATTTAGCTCCTCTCCAGTGGCTCCCTGTGGACTTTTAAAAAAGGAAATTAATAACTGTTTTTTGTTTATATTTTCATTTTTATTTATCATTGTTGTAGGTCTATGGTACGACGGTACGACGGAGTATTAGGGCCACATTGAGGAAAAAAATAAATCTGAGATTTAGAGAATAAAGTCATAATATTATGAAAATAAAGTCATAATATTATAAAGTAGTAATTTTACGTGTTATGACTTTATTCTTGTATATTATGATTTTTTTCCCCTCAATGTGGCCCTAATACTCCGTAGTACATTGTCTCTTTGGCCCTGCATTAGACTTAAATACTATATACTTAGACTATAAACTGTGTTACCTTCATCAAAATGATCAAATGTTTTTCGGCTCCAGACAGATTTTTTTTTGTGCTTAAAATGGCTCTTTTGATAGTAAAGGTTGCTGACCCAAGCCAACGGAGGAAAACCCGTCTCCTACTCTGTGGTTGGGCTATAAAGAGCAGCGGAGAAGAGACGTTAGGTCCTTAAAGGAGTGACAGCAGAGCCAGGAGAACATCAGGTATCTCATGTGTAGGGAGGACGCAGCATTGTAGCGTCTGTTTAATGACAGACAGTTACTTTGACTATTTTCTGTACAGTTTAAAATGTAAGGCAGGTTATGGCACGGAGTGTAATTTAAGTACGGTTATCTGTGTAGAAAAAAACTAAACCTTGTTACTGTGGAAGTCCTGATCTGCCTCTGAGCTTTTCAGGTTGTTCATCTCTTCACCGTCTGAAGCAACGGAGTCAATAAGTAGCTAAACATGCTGGTGTAGGTTATCTGAGGCCACTTCTTCAGGTCGTCCTCCATCCCTCCACAGTAGAAGGCTCAACTATGATCACATTATCCTGTCTGAGCTGTAATAGGTTAGATTTATTTAATGAAATCGCTCTAGGAGAGAGGATTAGCGTTCGGTTACCACGGAAAACGCTAGGTCCGGTTCAGTGACAGGACGCGCCGGAAGTTGCGCCCATAATTCATGCAAAGCATCATGGGGGCTAGGAATAAGGTGGATAGATTTTAGTCGTATTGATTTGTTGTGGCAGCATTTGGGCCTTTGTTCTTGTTGCCAGCAGCCTGACCTTTGACTGTTTATTTATTTTAAACAGCGTCTGCGTGACTCACCTGTCCAACCCGTGAGACAGCGACAGAAGCCGGTCACCGGATCACAGCCGTCAGCGTTGACACAGTCACATCTCTCTCTGCAGTCCAGCCCGTATGATCCCTCCTAACAAGAGCCACAACACACCACCAGACGCCAGACTCGTCTTTAACTATTCATCACATACCGGAGAAGCAGTGTTTATCAATTTAGTTGAAACCAAACCTCGAAACCTTTTCAGCAGTTTTTGTCACTCAAACAGAACTAATGACTCACGGGACACGGCAGGTCGCAGTACTCGTCCCTCCAGCCCGGAGAGCAGGTGCAGGTACCGTTGACGGGGTCGCAGGCCGCCCCGTTGGCACACTGACACGTCTGATTACAGCTCAGTCCCCAAGCACCGCTGGAGCAGGGGATGGAGCAGTCCACGCCCTGCCAACCTGGACGGAGACACACGGATGATTCAAACACTTTATTTGAGTCTATCGTAGCTCATGTGCACCTGTGAAGCATCCTGGAACTTTTCAGAGTTCTATGCATCATTTCCATCAGTCATGGTAGAGTACTCTACAGAGTAAATGCTGAGGTCTGGGAACACGGTAATTGTTGTTGAATGCAGTTATTGAAAGTCGCTTTGGATAAAAAACGTCAGCTAAATAACTGTAATGTATTGTTGTAACTTTCCCGGATCTGTGCGTTTACTTTAAATGCACCCTAAAAAATTAATTGTTGCCACCAGCACCATAAGTAGCTTAAAATCCAAAGTGATATTATTTAATACATAATATCAAAATATGAATATATATATTTTAAGAGTTTCTATTTTCATCAGGACCTGGAAGGAATTGGCATGAATGAAGTAGTTATTTATGGAGGACGGAACCTGACAAAATAAAAAAAAAAAAGAGTAAATAAATAAATAAATGTCATTAAGTGTTGCAAAATTAATATTAAACATAAAGGTAGGCATTAATTAATTGATAAAATATGACATAAATTAATATTTCTGTTTTAATTTGCTCCTTTATTTATTTATCTTTGTATTAATTCCCTTATTTGTTTACTCTTCTATTTAATTTTCCCTATTATTTATTTATTTTCATTACATTTTAAAAATATTTATTTATTTTTTGCATTTATTTTTAAATGTATGTATTTATTAATGTATTCATGCATTTCATTATCTATTTATTTTTTTCTGCATAATTTTCCCTTTGCATTTCAACCCTTATTTATTTCCTCACATTTTATCCATTAATTAATGTCAAAATTAATTTTTGATATTATTTTAATTTACATTTATTTATTTATCAAGTCATTTATTTCTTTAATCATTTATTTTTATTTTGGCTTTATATTTTCCTCCATAGTTATTGCAGTCAAGTTAATGTTACAGTATATTTATATTAGTTTGTCATCTTACGGCTTTATTTGAATGTGAGTCTCCAGATTGTTTTCTTTTTTATGATTTTTGCTGGTTTTTAAAACGTGGACGTCCTGGAGCAGCCTGGTGGCCTCGGGGGTTTTAGGCGCCAATCAACGTCTATGGTTCACATCCGGTCATGGACGTTTCTTAAATATCAATCTCTGTCTCTCTCTCTCCTCATTTCCTGTCATCTCTCGACTGTCTGCTTTCTAATAAAGTCTGTGGACATGTTGATGTTGGAGGCGTTTCTCCGCTATGAATTACACATGTCTTTAAACACTTGTCTAATACAGTATTTATCTCATTTCACTTTTTACTGGCTTTTATCCGAAAGACGCCAACGTGTGCTGAAACATTGATACTTAGAATTATAAATAAACAAGTGCGTGCGTTAGTGCGTGTCCTGATTTCCCCTCCTTCCTTCAGTGTAATTTCTTTAACACAAAAAATGTGTCGAACATCCTTTTGATATGCCGACCAGCCGGACCCCCCGCTTCCTTAAGTCTCTTTAGGAATAACACGTAGTCCTAACAGTACACCGAAGTGGATCAGATGTTTGCTCTACGAGCATCTACATGGCCGACTCATGTTTGATAACCTCTTTTAACCAGTCTGAACTTCTCCCCGGTACGTTTCCCCCTCTCCGTGGCTCTGAGAGAAAGGAAAAGGAAATTGGGGTTCGCAGGGTGAAGACAGACACCCACTTGTTCCAGCTCTCAGGCCCCTGGCCCCGTGCTCTGCCTCAGATGTCTCTCCACTTTAATTACCCATGTTCCCCACGAGGTTCAGCGGTGCATAAATATTTAAGGATGCTGATATTGAGAGATATTAAGCAAGTGAAGTGGAGAACATAATACGAAACAAGAACAAGTTCTGCACATCGTTAAGGTGGGCTCTTCTACTTTCTGGACAGTCAGGAGTTTCACAGGTGAGTTTAGAGAAGCGGAGAAAAACAAAATGATATTAAAATTCACAATAAGCAAAAATAGCTGAGAAGTCCTGCCAGACCACACAAAGTGGAAACTGTAAAACAAATCACATTTCTGTGCTCTTTAGAGAGGATTTCTTAGAGGATAACACATCAATATTTCCCTCTGACTTGTGGAAAAACTCAAGTAAAGTACAAGTACCTTGAATTTGTAGTTAAGTACAGTACTTAAGTAAATGTACTACCAGTGCTGTTAACACTTATACAATCGATTCAGCTGATTTAAAATGTACTGTACTTAGTTTGTTTATATCTGGTTTCACGCCAAATAGGTAATACAACAACTAATTTATGACATTTAAAGTCACATTTAGTCATCCCCTTTTCTTCAGTGAAAACATGGTAGACTTTAGAAACTCTGGAGTCTGTAGCGTGACTGCTTCAGGCCGACTTGTTCAGAAAGCTCTGTTCATACTTTGACAATCATCTATGTACTTGTTAGTGTGCTACACCTGTGAGCTCTCTGTATTTACTGTAGTAGTAGTAGCTCTTCTTTCAGAGGTAGTGCGGAGCACTTCTTGTTCAGCCCATTTGAGTCAGTTAGGAATTTTAGGTTAGAAACCAGTGGTGGAAAGTAACAAAGTACATTTACTCAAGTGTTGATCTTAAGTAAAATTTGAGTTACTTATACTTTCTACGAGACTACATGTCAGAAACAAATATTGTACTTTTTACTGTGCTGCTTTTACCTAACAGATAAAGTTACTGGTTACTTTATTAAACTATAGTTCCCAACATTTTTGTCTTGTCAACTCACACAAAAAAGCAGCGTATTTGTGTCTCCTTATCACGTTTCTGATGTCTCTGAGTTGGTAGCAGTTCCACCAAAGAGACATTTCTCTTCTAAACTTCTCAGATGGTTTCATTTAAGACTCAGCATGCAGGACTTGTACTTGTATGTTTTTTACACTTTTATTGCTACTTTTACTTAAGTAAATAATCTGAGTACTTCTTCCACTACTGTTGTATGATGTACTGTGTTTTTGTTTCTAAAAGGAAAATGTTGGTAATTGAGTTAAAAGCTGTCAGATTGATAAATGAGTGATCTGTAACAGTGTGATGGAGGATCACTGAACCTTCTCTGCAGAAACAGGCGCCGTCGATGTGCGAGCAGTTGATCTCGTTGTGGCAGGAGCACGACGAGGTGCAGTTGATCCCGTAGAGGCCAGCGGGACAGCTGATGGAGCAGTCGTCACCCTGGACACAACGGACACACAGACAAAGTGAAACTGATGGAAATGGAGTTCCTCAATATCCTCATTACATTTTTAAAGTACTTCAGTTTTTCTACTTTCATTTATTACCCCAAAATTGATTGGACATCACAGACTTCTATCATCATGTTCTTCACTCTCAGACACTTTCACAATTTATTTTAATTGATGAATTCATTTAATGACTAGAACACCTTGACACATTTGAGCTGCATCTCAGATTAATCTTCAGGTTCTCAGCTTTCAGATGATGAACACCACTTCTATGTGACATCTACTGTTGAACTTCTATCTCCCCCTAAAGACCTCCTGTCTCCCACCACTACCGCTCTAAAAGAGAGGGCGGAATGGTAAGGGCTTAAATTCACAAATATCAATATTGGCCTCAATAACGGAGCATCGGTCTCTACTGCCCATAATACTATGCAAATACAATGATACACAATGGACCTTTCTCTGGGACACATGTTACTGTTGTAAAACCAGCAGGTCTGTATCTGAACTCAGTACACAGAGCACCACATTCACCCTCCGGCATCTTATTTGACTGTCTGATATCTATGCTTTAAATAAATTCCTCAAAAATTCCACATTAAAATAAAAAAGTCCTACTTTCTACTAACAATCACACAGTACATTGTGTCATATTTCATAGATGTGAAACCCGTCCACCCGTCAGCGTGCTACATAAATAAATGAATGTAAATGTAAAGATGTGTTTTCTTTATCTGCAGCGTGTTGAGCTCTTTCTCTCTCTCTGCCCTCCGTTCATCACACTCCAAAGAGGCGTTTCATGATGACTGCAGCCCTCGTTCACTGTCTGGGCTTCTTGTATTCTTCATGAGACGGCCCGCTCTGTTGTTGTGACTGTGTGCACAGGGTTTGAAGTTTTAGAAATAACGTGACTGACAGCGAGTTCTTCTCTCCCACCTCCTGCGGCTCGGCTGCAGGGAAGCGGGTCTTGTTTCGGGGGTTCGTCTTTAATTCATTATAAGCCCACGACTGCTTTAAATTTGATGTCGGTGGCGGAGATGCAGCAAACAAGCGCATGCATTATAGAGGTGAGAGACGATCATCGCTGATGGCGTCCCTGCAGAGAAACACGGTGTCTGTGCTTGTCCAATCAATGGAGGACACGGTCAGAAGACAGCTTGGCATTAGCAGGACGTCTAACCTTATTCTCTCGCCGTGAAACGAGCTCCACATAAACCCGAAACCTCCAGCACGCCGTCGCATTGATCAGGACCTTCAACATATAAACTGTGCTAATTAAAGCTGCCTGCTTCCAACCTGCTGCCTTTAAATTGCTATTAATCTAATATTCACAAAGCCAGCCAAATGTGCAAAGACAGGAGAAGAGAGAAGCCTTATTAAAAAGTTGGTGAATTAAGGACTAAAAAAAAAAGCAGGAGTTCCAACAGGAGACCTCTGAATAATAAATACACGTTGGATCGATGGCTCCTGATATTTATCATGCAATTATGAATTCCCAGATGTCGAGTGGAGCTTTATCAGCCTGTTGTTTTTATTGTTCTTATCTCAAATCCAAGATAAGAGACAATAAATAAATAAACGGGTTAGTTTTCTTCTTTAAAACTGGACTGAAACAGGATTAATTTAATCACTTTGGGGGGTAAATCACATTAATTACAGGCTCTTCTGTGGATCTGAGGAACGCGTTATGAGGCCAGCAGGCTGTTAACCCTCTCAATACACACACACAGCTTCCAGATGTGAACGGGTAACACTGTGAGTGTGGAGCAGAGGGTTGCTGGTTAGATAAAGGTTACAAAAAAATACTTTTATGATTTTGAAATAGATTTTTTAATGCCAGAATCGATATATTTGCTTCATTTGAGTCTCTGTGGAGGTAGAAGGAAGTTACCGCTTTTATTGTTGTAGTCTGAGTAACGTGACGTCATACCCGTTCCGTATCTGTCAACCAAAACAAACCACAGCGAGCTGAAAGTAGAAACCGTTGGAGGGTCAGCGTGGATACGACCTGCACCCTCACATGTTAAATCCAGCGTGGTAAACACTACACATCCAGTAAAGGATGGAAACACTTTGGGTTTCACACATTGACAGGAAAAGCAGAGCTAGACATCACGGCTAAAGCTGCATGCTAACTCTGTCACGGACAGGGAACGTTATCGTATCGCGGTAGCGTTGCGGTCGAGCCGGCCGTCAGCCAGTGTGACGCGTTTCCAGTCAAAGCCAACAGCAAACGCCTGCCAGCGTGTTGGAGTTCTTCTTCCTCGTGTCCAGCCATCTTCTATATCACGTCTTTCCAGTGGTGTTGGAGTTTATCAGAGGTCACTGTCGGACGCGCTCGGTTAACGAGGACATCCTGTCAAATACGTGGCTCAGATACTTTGTTGGTTATTTTATTATTTTATAAATAAATCTACAAAAGCATTACAGCTACAATCCGATGAGTGAAAAACAAAAGCACATTCATAGGACTATAGAAGTAAATAAATCAATTTAATTGAGTTATCTAGAAGCATGCAGGCTCACCATACAGACGCAACATATTGATTTCGACTGTTCTCAACATAGATCTAATCCGTGCACTACAGTATGTTTCTGAAAACATTTGAGGAGAGAAATAGGCATTAACGTAACAGAATACTGATTCATAATTGATCAGCGCTGCCTAGTTTGACCGTTTGGTCGGAGTTCACGAGTGATTGACAGCTGCTCAGAGACCGCAGCTGGACGGCAGACCTCAGATCAGCTCTGATTGGTTGTTTTCCTCCGGTCTGTGAAATCTTGTAGATGCCGTTAGGAGCACCGGAGGACACAGACGCACATGATTTTTTTAAGATTACCTGTCTCATGTACTACTGTCAGGATATAGTGACGTTTTATAAATTATAGTTTTTGCTCCATTGCCCCGCTGCAGCTTTAATTCAGCGAGCTATTTCCGTGTTGTTTCCGTCTCCTCTCTGTGTCTCCAGATCATCTGCCTGCCTGTCTGCCAGCTAACCCTCCAGCCACTTCAGCCTGCCCACGCCACTCACCCTCATCCACCCGTCCTGCCAAGTCTGTCTTCCACCAGCACCATCACCCCCCTGCTGTCCGCTGCCCTCTGCCTCAGCCAGCCATCATCTCCTCTCCACTCCTCCGTTCCCTCTGGTCTAACAATAAACCATCAACAACTTCACCTGAATCTGCTCTGAGTCTGTGTCCTGTGTTTGGGTCCATCTTTCTACATCACAGCTCAAAAAACAAGACAGAGTATATGTCTGGACCGTGTACAGTCAGTCTGTGAGTTTGTGGCTCAGTTGTTCCACTAATAGTCAGTGGTCATGTCTATAATGTTAAATCCAGCGCTATATGTCCACCAGGTCCGGCGAGGACACTAGGGGACGCCCTGCTCCACTCAGCTGGCCATGCATGTACCTTATCATTGAACGCACCTGATTGGTCCCTGGTTTTCAAACAGGAAACAACATGGCGGCGAGTTATTCCGTCTAAACAATCCACCAAAATCTACTTCTCAAAACATTTCAAGCGACAAATAGTCCATGCCTCTGCTGAATCTGGTTTCATTTTAGAACTAGATCGCCTAGTTTGACAGCCTGGTCCAAGTTTTGTGAGATGGACGCGTCACGCTGGACGGGCTCAAAGTTGAAAAATCTCAACTTTATGTAAATACAGACCCTCTCCAACAATGGAAAGTGTTGAGACGCCCTCCGTCACTGGATCTGGTGGAAATGCGCCGATAGAGGAACACTCCGCCGGTGAGTGGAACCAAAAAAAACAACAACCAAAAAGCATTTTAAATCCTGCATTGTTTACATAAATGTTCACTAACTTGCAGTCTTCTTCTTCTTCACTGCCTCTGCTGGCACATTGCTGCATTTCTTGGTGCATCAGTGGAATACTGTGACACTATTGGTAGGACCGTGTATCACGTCACCAGCGTGAATGTGCATGAATCAATCGGGAACTGCTCCACTACTAGAGGTGAAAAACGCCAAAGGGAACCTTTAAACAATGAATTCTAGGGATGCACCGATACCGATACCAGTATCGGGTATCGGGTCCGATACTGTGCTCATGTACTCGTACTCACAAAACGGCTCCGATACAACGGCACCGATACCACTCACTCTCCACCTCTCCGACAGTGCGGGCAAGACGGGCCCGTGATGCGCTCCCATCTCAGCCGGCGCACGCCGGCCCTCACTTTCATTGCGCCACAGGGTTTTGCTTGGTGACTCCTTGGTCCGTGTTTCAAGACGAGTCGGGTGGGTTGCAGACATCACCGCAGACCCCTGGTGCCTTTTACGTGGGCCGAGCCCCGCCCTGTTGGCACGACGAAGTTGGGGCGCACTGAGGACAGTTCGCCCGGTCGACAGTCGCACCGGGAGCAGGGGGCCCCGTCCCACCCCAGCAGGAGAGAGGATGAGCACTTTGTCCACGGCCCCGGGAAGCACCTTCGCCCCGAGCCTTTCCAAGCCGACCTAGAGCCGGTCGCGGCACACCGCCTCGTATGCGGGACTCCCCAGCCTGCCGTGTGTCGCTCACACCCTCCAGCTGGCTGTTAACGAGGGTCTTTTTGCACAGAGAAGTACTCGTATCGGTACTCGGTATCGGAGAGTACCCAAATGTAAGTACTTGTACTTGTACTCGGTCTGAAAAAAAAAGTGGTATCAGTGCATCCCTATTAGTTAATCTAGAAGCAAATACAAACTGTTACAGCATCAGAGCGGTTTAGAGACGGAAAATAACTGTAAATAGTTTGGAGGAAAACTTTCTGTGATTCTTCACTTTCCCCTGAATCCAACACTTCCTCATGACATGACACATCAGAACTGTAGATTTCAAACTCCGGCTCAGCGTTCCTCATGTTTGCAGATATCGATCGAAACTGTCCAGAGCGGTGACAATACCACGTAGAAATTCTGTTTAAAGCCGGTCTTCTCGTCCACGCAGTGACACATAAGAGGTAGCAAACAGCGAGTTACCAGCGCAGCATCAATTCCCTTTAAAACCAACAACATTTGGCGGAGAGCAACACATCTATCTGAATTCAGCTGCTACGAACCAAACGGACATTCATCTGCGGCGCTCGTCTCGCTTTCATCTGCTGAAAAAATCCCTGATGTTCTCAGTCCAATTATCAAAGTCCCTGTCATCTCTGTGCTCCTAAGGTGTCTCATCTCCGCTCTCCGCTCAGTCACTGTGAGATCAGTCAACGCACCGGGAGGGCCGGCGGGCCGCAGAGTCTCTCCAGTTACTGCTGCACACACCAGTCACAAACCACACACACCAGTCACACACCACACACACAGCTACATGTTACTCCAATATGAACACGTGCCTGGCCTGAAGCTAAACAACGCTATTATATGAAGTTGCCTCCAATAAATCTAACATTTACCTTTAATCCTGATTCTGCTTTTAACTCAAATTAACCTGAACAACAGAACACTAATCCTTACTGTGGTTATGTTGAGTGTTCACACTGAAAATGTGGCACCAATTGAAATGTTAGCATGCAAACTAAAAAACACTTCATCATAATAATTGCAGTAGAGCTCAACAGTGAAGTTCCAGAAGTGAAAATCCCATTTATATTGATGATTTTGATTATCAGCCATAATGTCGTAACCATCCAAAGTAGACTTACTACGAGCTGTGAGACTGTGAACTGGTGGTATATGCTCCTGTACAAGTGTTTTAAAGAAAAACATGTTTTATTCACGATGCCATGGAGAAGTACTACACTACCCACAATCCTAAGTGTTACAGAAAGGCTAGTGAGGGTATGTGCTCTTACGTGCTGCTCTGTCTAAGAGTATAGAAGCAATTTTGGACTGAAAACGCTTATTATATTTATTATTTTATTGTTCAACCCAGGCTGTTTTGGTTGAATAAGACAATAGAATAGATTTCTTTTTTGTTTTACTTTTGTACGGCACTTTTTAGGCGGACGTTTTACTGGTGTCCGGTAGTCGCTTTCAGTCCAAAATGGCGGAAGTGTAGCTCTGCTGCTGGAGGCTGATTTTGAAATGGAACGAACAATTGACTTTCACTTCTTAGCAATATACGATTCTTTTAGCTCGTTTGGAAACTTTCTCTTATATCACAAAAATTGTTCACCGAAACGTGTTTCTGACAACATTTGAGGTGAGAGATAAGGTATGCAGCAGTTACTTTAAATGTTTTTTCTAAGTTTTCCAGAGGCGGCTGGTCGCCTTTCGCAATGGTTCATGGGATGCGTAGTTCCTTCACTCCTAAAATAATTTCTGTATACAGTCTACAGCCTTTTTTTTTCTGTTTTCCAATTTTTTTTTCTCTTCTCTGAATCAGGTGTTTTATGGTCACAATTCCTCTCATGGCTGGATGGCTTGGCTCTGTGCTTAAAACACTTTATATCAGGATTTTTTGAAACGTCAATGGAGTAAATTAATGTTCCAATATTCACTTCCAGAATCGGAGCTGTTCAAAAAGTGGGCATTTAATGTTGAGCTCAATGCACAATAGAAATAAGGGAGCAACGTAATACAGAAGTTGGAAGATTAAAAACAAACTGAGGACAGAGAAGCATTTAGCTAATGAAGCAAATAAAGCATCAAATTCTTTAAAACACTTCCAAAGTTGCAGCTTATTTGACTTAAATGATTCTTTTATAGGAGAAAATGGTTTAGTTTTAGTTTATTTTGGACGTTTTCAACTTATACAGTGCAAATACACATAAGGAAAACAATAATAAGTAATTACTTTAGAAGTAATCAAAGCAAGTTTATGCTGACTGAAAAGGTGAAAAGGACTAAAAACAACCTCCTTGGAGGATGTTACAAAAGTGGACTAAAGTGTAAATGTCCTGACGCATCGAGTTGGTCTCACAGCGATAGCTAAACCAGTCCACTCACAAACACACGGAGATCTAGATAAAGTGAATCCACTCTTATTCCTGCTTACATACACAACCCTGCCCTCTCCTCCTCCTTCAGGTTGACCTATATCACGGGGTTTTGCACCTGCAGTAGCCTTTCTCCTTTACAAGCCACGTATACTGTAACGCTCCGACTAAACCTGCAGAGTCAACAGCACCTGATAAATTAACCTCAGCATGTTGTAGAACATGTTCTATCTGCACCTGCACACATTATGTTCACATGTTGGCCGGACAGAACCGCCTCTGAATCAGGGACCAGGACAAAGACACTAAACTCCAGCAGGATTTCAGTGAAGCTCATTTACACATGCAGTGATTTAGCTACCAGCTGTTGTTTCACTGTTCATTAAGGGATGTAGAGCAGATTTACAGATGTGGAGGAGACTCAACAATATATTTTTTATTTGTCTGAATATTGTTTTAATTTACTTGGGAATAAAAAAGATTTATAAAACTGTCTTAAATTTGATTTCTAGCCATTGAAGCTGAATATTCCTGCTCAGGCTGTTCTCATCTATTGTTCGTAGCTATACCAACAAAAAGTATTGCACTATAATCTGTACATAACTCACGTAACCAATTTGTTTGTTATCCACGTAATGGTGATCCAGGACAGGCGACGTAGTCTCCCTACGCAGACTTAGTCGCTCTTTCTGTATACTACGTCACTCTGTCCTGTTAAAACATCTGGGGAAGTACGGAAGTTACGTGACTAATAAATCAACGATGACTTCTGGTTTCACACGGGACTCGAACAACGGTCTCCTGGGTGAAAGTCTGGTGTTTTTAACGCCAAAAACACACCAGAGCAGCGGCAAAGTGTGCCATGCAATGTCTAGAGAGTCTGGAGAGCTGCGGCGGCCGCTACCTGCAGCCAATCAGTAACCAGTTCCTGTGACTCCTGTGACATGTTGACCTGTGTTACAAAGAATTTCTTCCTGTCTGAAACACGTGTTTTCGGCGTAAAAACACCGGACTTTGACCCAGGAGACCGCCGTTCGTGTCCCGTGTGAAACCAGAAGTCAACGTTGATTTATTTGGTACTCAAGTTACGCTACTTCCGTAGTTATTTTGACCCAAATCACGATCTTTTCCTAAACATAACTAAGTTTTGTTGCCTAAACACCACATGGGCTTGAACAGGCACACCGATCGCTTGTGTTTCTGGACATTCGTCGGAAAACGCACGAAAAATAACAAATTACTTTTCATAAGATAATTTGAACGGTTGAATGTGGAGACATTAACATTGGGACAGAATGGGAATTGGACATTGTCTCTCTGATTCATCAGGCCTCCTGTTCAACTCTGCACACCGTCTCCAGCAGCAGCTCCTTGTGACCACTTAAAGAGAAACGATTTGATTTAATTGGTCTGTTTACTTTATGTTTATTAACAGAGTGGTTCAAGTATTCAAAAGCAATCTCATGAAACACCTGCAGCTCCTGGTGTTAATTTGAAGCGGTGATGTGATTAGAATGATTCAGCAGCATTAGATCATACTCGCCAACCTCGCGATTTTCCTCGCAGACTCCCGTCTTTCATCGCCCTCTCCCGGTTTCCTCTCGGTCTCACAATTCTCCCGTATTTTTCCCTGATTTATGGCAAATTTACACACCTTTTTTTCCTTTTCGTTATCTTAGCCTGTTTCTGGAACTGAACTGTGTGTATAATCCCTACTGTTTCAACAATAGAGCTACACCAAATGACTAAGATAGGCAGTCTATGCTCGCGACACAGTGCAGTTTGAGTTCATGTTTAAGCTGCGCTCGCCACAGCGTGCAGCGCCCGAAGTTGGGCTTTACTCGATGCAGTGAAAAGAGAGAGAAATGGAGAGTAATAAGAGAAAGAAATACTCAAGCAGGAGCAAAAATAAAATAAAAAGTGGATGAATAATAGCTTATGCCGGAGATTCACCAGAAGTCACCAGAATGAAACAAAGTCTCTGAAACTCACATTTTTCTGGGTGTTGGCAAGTATGAATTAGATATGAATCACAGCGGCCGTGTTTGTGTTTGTGCACTTACTATGAACCCCGGAGCACACATACAAGCTCCGGTGATGCCGTCGCAGTCGGCTCCGTTGGCGCAGGCGCACAGCTCTCTGCATCCCTCGCCGTAGTAACCTGCCGGACAGGTCTCGTTACAGTAAAGCCCCGCCCATCCCGCTGCACAGGTGCACTCTCCGGACAGAGGGTGGCAGCTGAGAGGAGAGCAGAGGTCAGTCAGTGTAGTCAGAGTAAAGTTCATATTTTAATCTGCATGTGGAACAAACAAAAAAACAAGCACTGCGAGGACACAAAATGTCACCTTTCTTAGATTTAGGGGAAAAATGCAGCAACAATTAGAAGCCAGCGTATCTATCCTCACTACGTTTAGATCTGTGGTCTTGAGAAGAGACACTTTATGCACTGTATGTCGACTGATATTAGATTAAAATGTAATAGTTTCATGATGTACAGATCTCAAATGGAACGTTTTATGGATGATTTATCAGAGAAAGAACTGTAACGCTTGACATTGAAGAGCAAAGACATCTATCATTTGAGCGTTTACACTTGAAGAAGCAGTAATTCAGTCACAACCTTCCTCTATTCAGACCGGTGTATAAAAAGCAGAGCAGGTTTCAGTACCTGAGTGTGTTCGCAGCTTTGCAGGGGCAATATTTGTCACAGATGAGTCCGTACAGGCCCGGGGGACAGAAGCGGTCCTGGCAGCTGGGGCCCTTGAAGCCCTCGTTGCACAGGCAGGCCCCGTTGATGTGGTAGCACTTGGCTCGGTTCTGACAGTCACACTTGTGGGCGCACTGCGGCCCGTAAGTGCCAACTGGGCATTCTTCCTGGCACCTGGGTTTAAAAACAATAACAGAGGAGCGGTGAGACGAGGTGTAGAGCATGATGGAGGAAATCTAGCTGGTTTAGATCGGAGTGTTTCTGGTCAAACTCGGTCAAATGAGAAAGGTTGCCTCTTAAATTATTTTTCGTGAATTGCAGGAAAAACAGCGTGTTTCTATTCTTTTATTGGCAACACCATGCTGCTGCCAGTGTTCCTGTTTGTATTTTGGATCGGGTGGAGTTCTCCTCAGGTCTGTTGAGGTCTGACCATCTTTGGGTCCCGTCTGGATTGTTTTTTTTAACATGACTTTATGCATGTCAGGTTCTGGTGGGTTTTCCTGGGTTCTGTTTCAGATCAGGTCCAACATTTCTGACCCGTGTAGACCTCTGAAGATGTGTCTCAAATAATGTCAGACCTTCTTCAAATGCTAACATGGCTAGCTTTACAGGATTTATCTAAAACTAATGCTCTCTAAAATTACGATCTTCATGCATTTATACTTTAGGGAGCACTTCTCACTCATCACTAACGTTCTCTGTCATTATATCCGCCTCATTTCAAGCCCTCCAGCTGAGGAAGAAAAGTGTCTGACTGAGAAATGTTCCTATGAAATTGTGACTCAGCAGGTAGAGCAAGTTGTGCACTAATCACAGGGTCAGGCCGGCAGCTTGCATGGGAGGGACTGCCACGGTGTGGAAATGGACAACTTGTGAAACGCCTTGGATAAAAACATGGACTGCATTTATAGAGTGCTTTATAGTCATTTATACTTTTGTTTATACTGTTTGTGTGTTTAAATTCTAATACCAGGTTTTTGGAGTACAAGTTAGAGGTCTGTCAGTAAAACAAAAAATATGATAAGCAATGTAAAGATGATCTACATGTTATAATAAAAGTGAAAGTGTGACACCGGTAACCCAGAAGATAAACTCTAATGTTGCTTCTGTTTTCCATTACTGCTGATCAGATGATGCACTTTATTTTACCATGCACTTTAACCTTTGACTGCATAATTGCACTTTGAACTGCATTATTTGTATAATGATATTGCACATGTGGACTGACTATATCTATTTATTATGTATTTAATTATTTTTTATAATATTGTTTTAGATTGTCGTCTTAACTTTTTACTGCCCTTTAAGACAGTTTGCATACGACACTGGTCACTAACCTTATAGCTGTTGCTTTGTAGAGTACCCTATATTTATAAACTGTCTTTAATGCGTCGTGTATGTGATGGGGAGTTGCAAACTCAATTCCATTGTACCTGTACAATGACAATAAAGGAAATCTAATCTAATCTAATGAAGGCAAATCAGGCAGAGCAGTAAAAACAAATAAAAAGAAAAAGCGTCATACTTTCTTTTCGGAAAAAGGTTGATTTTTCTGAGCTTTTGCGCCACGAAAAAAAAGCAAGAAACCAATCACTTTGCGCGGAACAGGTTGAGTTATGGCTATATTTATGTAACAAGAACACGAGTATCACTATTATTCAACGTTTAACCAGCAGAGCTGGATAGTTGTTGGACCCTGGTCGGAGCTGGTCGGAGCTGGTCGGAGCTGGTCGGAGCTGGCCGATGCTACGCTATGATTGGCCAGTCTGTGTTAGAGGGCTTTTTTTTTTAGTTTTAGGGTAACAAGGTTTCTCTATGTTCCATGTAAACATCATATTGCATCGCTGCGGTCCGGATGATCCTTTAAACACACATTCACAATTCATAGAAAGATCAATGATTCTCTCAACAGTAAAAAGTGAGCGGTATCATCCCACACCGGCAGAGAGCTCTTCATCCTCCTCACAGATGACATGAAGCTGCACGTCACGTCCACTCACGCCATTATAAGGTCAACAGGCTACAACATTACACCGAGGCCCTGAGTGCTCTTTATAATGAGCACACACGGAACTGAATTAAATAGAGAAATTGTTTAAGTTAAAGTTAGACCGGCGTCTCGGCTTCATTCTCGACACGTCCGCCGGTTGAAACCATTAAGAAATAGACAAATCGCTCAATTAAACCGGCTCAGTGAGGATTTCTGTTTTGTGTCACGTTTAAATCATGCCGACTTCCTCAGGACTCTTATCTCGGCTAATTCCATTAGAACGTGGACGGGCTGGAGGAGAACTCAATCTAGGAATTATTCCATGTAGGCTAATTCACCTGTCTGGGGCCTAAATGAATGGAGGTAATTTGGCTCAATTGAGAGTAAAGATGGAGAGGGAGAGAGAGGAAGATGGACAGAGCTGGCCGGAGAGGAGGACGGGGCTGCAGGAAGTCTTCTCCTGCTAATAGACAGCGTCGGAGGTGATGGAGGAAATAAAGGAGAAACTAAATGGCTCTTGGTTAAAATCTCCCACTTTCAGACCAAAAGAGAGCCCATTATCAATCAGAGAGCGTTAGTATGTGGGAGAGAGTACATTAACATATGACACCGAGCATAACGTCTTCATACTCTCTACCACATCGTATCTACGGCTCAAAGTTCACAATCTGTTTCTAATTCTGAGGACACAGCAGCAGCAGTGTGAGATTCACATCATGTTGCATGACTCTTTTACAATATATTATGTTGAAGGAGGGACGTCTTCAGGTCAACCGGGACTGACTTCAAAATGAGTTTGGGTTAGTTCATCTTTTGAATATTAGCTTTTTTGGGGCATTTAACCTTTAATTGATGAATTACAGTAGACAGAGATGAGACAGATACAGTGGTGGAAGAAGTACTCAGATCTTTTACTTAAAGGTCCCATATTATAAAAAAGTGAGATTTTCATGTCTTTTATATTATAAAGCTGGTTTAAGTGCTATATAAATACTGCTAAACTATCAAAATGCTCAATATACGGAGAAATACACACAGCCCATATTTAGAAATTGTGCGTTTGAAACAAGCTGTCAGGATTTCTGCCCATTTGTGATGTCACAAATATACAATATTTAGACCATTACAAAGTTTTAAACGTAAACATTTTAGTGTGTCCCAGTTTATTTCCGGTTGCAGTGGATGTAAACATGGACCCAAACTGTTGCCTAGCAACGCAATTCCGTTGCAATTCCATTGAAATGCACTAAAACGGAGCGTTTCAGACAGAAGGTGAATACAGGTATATTCAGGCAGACAATATGAGGAAAAAAACTTTTTTTTTTTAACATTACAGCATGTAAACATGTTCTATTAGAAACACAAAATACAAGTATGAACCTGAAAATGAACACGATATGGGACCTTTAAGTAAAAGTAGCACAGTGTATAGTGTTTTTAGCCCCTATCAACTGCTTGAAGTGGAAAAAAACAAGTTCCAGTACTCTCCTTATTCACATGTTGGTGTGCGTATCTGCTCAAGAGACTTTGCCTTTTGCTAGGTATTAAAATAACTTAAAGTATGAAAAGTAAAAGTACTCATGATGCAGAATGGTCCATTTCAGAATAATATTTTGGTTATAATTATTGCATGTGCATTAATGTGTGCTGGTAAATGCAGAGCTCTTTTTAATTACTCTACATACTGCTCAGTAGTTTAATCTATAATAATACCTCATCATTTATTTGTTGATTATATTTTGTTTTATTAATCTGAAGTAACGAAAGCTTTAAAATCAATGTAGTGAAGTAAAAAATACAATAGTTGCCTCTTAAATGTAGCGTGGTAGAAGTATAAAGTAGCAGAAAATGGAAAGTACCTCAAAATTGTACGCGAGTACAGTACTTGAGTAAATGTACTTAGTTACTTTTGAGCTTTAGACCCGTCTGTCAGGGGATTATAGACTTATTTAGGAGCTGAGGTTGAATTTACATATTTAAAAAACCCTCACACTCTTGCCAAAATGTATCCCGTATGCACAGAACACAGCCAAAATGATCAAATAAATAAATAAATAAAAAGCCAGAAAAGCTCCCTGGTGATGCTTCAGGGTTGAAGAAGCCGTCCGGCCTGCTGGTAACATTTCATACATCATTATTTACCCTGCTCTGTATTTCCTGCTAACATATTTACATTGACACCAACTCTTCTGCCTCATTGTTCCTGTGTCTTCTGTTTATTACATATTTTACTGTGTGTCCATATTTATTTTTCCTCCCTGCTGAATCATATTAATATTTTCAGCTGCAACAAGCTAATTTCCCAGAGGGGTCCAATAAATATTAATATAATTGTGTGGTCACACCGTACCTCTCTCCGATGTAGCCGGCGGTGCACTGGCACTGACCACTGATGTGGTCGCACAGCCCTCCGTTACGACACGTGCACTCCTGAGAGCAATTAATGCCGAACGATCCGAAGGAACACGGCTGAGCGCACACCGGACCCTGAGGAGAGAGACGACACGAGCGTCATGTTAACATGCACATCAAACAGGTGACACACTCGTGCTAACACGCTGTCAATTAATGAAATTGAGTTTCAGGACAAAATTATACATTTTAATTAACTAAGAAGTGTTGAATGTTGTCTTCAGCTGTACAAGAACTTTACCTAAACAGTCTTAGACAGTCTGAAACAGACAAAATCAAGGTATCACGGTTTCATCTGGTCCTGAACTGCAACTATCAGCAGGTTGGTTTGTTTGTAAAATCTTGCCAGAGTCTGAGCAGGTGCAGTGTGGACATTAAACTGCTTCTTCACTAACGAGAGTAAATACTAGTGTCCCGTGATGATACTGAATTCCAGTCTGGTGTGAGTTCATCTTTGGGGAGGAAACACGTTTCTTTTTTACATGTAAAAACTGTAATATGAAATGTCTGCTCCAAACACAAACATGGTGATTTGGGCTTAAAGATCCCCTCCAGACATGTTTTAAAGTGTATAGAAATACTATAATAATATTTAGTTCAACATGGTTTCCACACATAAAAAGTTAAAAGAGAAGTGGTTGGAAGCACATCTACTATTTCTCTCTCATTGAGAAATACTGGATTTGGCCTCGCCCGCCCAGCTCGCCGTCTGCAGCGATAGTTTTGGCGTCTGGTTTATGTTCTGTTAGAGGAAACATCTGAGAGATTCGGCCACACGTTTGACTTCGACCTGATATCATGCAGAAGCGTGTAATAGCCTGTCCATCAGACGATAGCGTGTCAATGTCACATTTTGCCTCGTTGAGGCGTGAATATCACACGCGTATATAAACGACAAAACCGCTCAATTAGGTTTAGGGAAAACGTCATGGTTGGCCTCAAATCAACGACGTCGTAACCTAAGTAAAATTAGTACAGAAACAACGTAACATCAGTGAGGAAAAGACGTCACAAACGTCACTAACTAACCCGTCCACCTGTGTAGAATATGTACGTGGATGTGTTTATATTGCAGTCAGTACAGACTACATGGCGTTTAGTAAATGACCCGCCAAAAGCAAGAATGGTGTTCTTATTGCACGCTTTTGACTTGCGCATTATCGTGTCATTCAAACGCCTTTTCGTGCGACTGGGCTGTTGACTCAGATGAGGAGTCTGTTCTGCACCAAAGTCGGCGACTAGCAGACGTAGCAGAATGTTAAGTGTAGTTAGCATCTTTTATTTGTTTATGTTGTTTGTTAGTTTGTTAGCTTGGCTGAAACAGTGTTAGTGGTTGTGAAACAAACAGTAATATCTGCTAGGATTATTTGGTAGATAGTGGAAAGAAGCTCCAGAGTCTGGTTTACATCCAAAAACTGCACTCTACCACGTTTGCTGTCCAAACTTTCACTCTGCTAATGCAAACTCTCCGCTCTGTGCTGGAGGTTTCAGGTTTATTTGGGGACATTTTAGGGGACATAAACATGATAAAAACATGTTTTCATGTGGAGGGGATCTTTAAACATTCCCCCTGTTAGCTGAACTCTGATAAACGTGCGTATTAGCTGGTCGTGTTGTGGACGTGCAGCAGCTCGTACCACCCAGCCGGCGGGACAGGAACACTCTCCGGTGACGTGATGGCACGTTCCTCCGTTCTGACAGGGACAGCGCTGCTCACACAGCGAGCCGTGTTTACCCGGAGGACACGGCTCCTCACAGCTGGAGGGAAGACACAGAAGAACGTTTATGTAGAAATAGAAATGAGCCGTCACAGTTCATAGTGAAGCTTCCTTAATGTTTCTAAAGGAAGGAGAGCAGAAGGTTCAACTGTCCAGGTGAAATAAGAATTAGAGGTTCACTATGAAATTGTATTGTAAAGTCAACATAAAAACAATCCATGGGTCTTATTAAGAGAAAGTCACAGTTAGCACAACAAATTATAGTGTTGGTAAATATTATTTTGCTATTTTACCATAACAGTTTTTCTCCATTGCTCTGTGTGCCGCCTGTGCTCTAATGCTGCTTTCACTTTTAATCACTTCTTCTTCATTTCACACTGTTCTCTTCTCTTTTCACTGATAGAAAACATTCTCAGTGTTGTTCCCTATGAAGAGAAAGCTGTTGCTGTTAAGTTGGCTCAATTACTGAGTCAGAATTGTTTGGTTTGGTTTCAGTATACAGACATATACTGTATACTGTAGCCTGGTTATTGGTCAACCTATGGCCTCCTTTCAAGCTACTCACAATAAGAGCAGGCTGAGACGGCTCAGTTTAAAGCTAGAGTGAAGATACTGGTATCAAATGAAACTAGAAAACCTAAAGAATCCATCAGTACCAACCATGTCATGAATAAATAACGCTACATTTTGTGGAGGAAAAACTGTCATATCCATTTTCAAAGGGGTCCCTTGACCTCTGACCTCCAGATGTGTGAATGTAAATGGGTTCTATGGGTACCCACGAGTCTCCCCTTTACAGACATGCCCACTTTATGATAATCACATGCAGTTTGGGGCAAGTCATAGTCAAGTCAGCACACTGACACACTGACAGCTGTTGTTGCCTGTTGGGCTGCAGTTTGCCATGTTATGATTAAAGCATATTGTTTTATGCTAAATGCAGTACCTGTGAGGGTTTCTGGATCAATATCTGTCATTGATTTGTGTTGTTAATTGATTTACAATAATATATATAAATACATTTACATAAAGCAGCATATTTGTCCACTCCCATGTTGATAAGAGGATTAAATACTTGACAAATCGCCCTTTAAGGTACATTTTGAACGGATAAAAAATGTGCGATTAATCACGATTAACTATGGACAATCATGCGATAAATCATGATTTTAATTGATCGACAGCCTTACTATATGTGTTTGTTAAACCATGTGATTTCTGTGTCGGACCCCAGGATGATTAGCTGACGTCATGGCGTCCTAACAGACTAAAAACACTGCCTACAATTCTATTTTCAGATTTGTTTATCTCCACTAAATGCGGGTGTTTGAAAGAAGGTTTTTGTTTTGTCATGAGTGTTTTTCGATTTGCTATATTTTCTTTTGAGACACCAGGATGTGATTTTGTTGACTGAATAAGGAGCTTTGACAACACATCACCTTTTGGAGTGTGTACTATAATGTCCTGTTTTTGTAATAATGTGCATATTGTTGGGTTTTAGTTCATTAATAACACATTTAAAACTTTTTGTTGAAGAAAAATTAGATTACTATTTGGTATATTTCTTTCATATAAAAAAAATGACCCTTCCTGTTCATGTAATAAAACCTACTCATGTATAATTTATGTTATAAATTACATAACGTCAATCTTAGGTAACCTTTAGCAGCACATTTCGATTAGGTCTACCTCAATAATGTATCACACAGATGAAGTATTACATCAAACACTTACTTATATAACTACAACTTCATTATTTCAACTCTGGGAATCACTGCATCTGAAATAAAGCCCTTCAACACACCACGTCCCATCCAGCAGGCTATACTCACAAGGCCCCGGTGTATCCGGGTGCACAGAGGCACTCTCCGGTCTGATGGTGGCAGGTGGCGCCGTTGAGGCACTGGCAGTCCAGCAGGCAGTCCTTGCCGTAGAGGTTGGGGTCGCAGGGCTCCTCGCAGCGCCAGCCCTGGAAGCCGTCGGTGCAGACGCAGGCTCCGGTTATTGGGTTGCACTTGGCCCCGTTCTGGCACTGACAGCGGTTACTGCAGTGGGGACCCCAGAAGTCGCTCTCGCAGCCTGGACGGAGAGGAGGAGGAAAGGAGGTCAACACGTGATTTAAAACTGTGTGATCATCAACACCTACACGAGGTCGAGAGGTCAGCGTGGAGGATTCATGGACGTCTGAAGATGAAGTAATCCACATGAGAGTGTTAAACAGAGAGGAGAAAGGTGAGGTGAGGTGAGGAGAGGTGAGATAAGACTTCAATTCTATTAAATTTATTTTTTATATATCGTCAAATCATAACAGAAGTTATCGCAAGATTCTTTTCATATAGAGCAGGTCTAGACCGTAATTTAGAAACCCAACAAGAGATCCCCTATTAGCATGCATTATGCGACAGTGGCAAGAAAAAGCTCCCCTTTAACAGGTAGAAACCTCGGGCAGAACCCGGTTCTGGGAGGGCGGCCATCTGCCTCGAGAAAAGATGAGGAGAGACGAGAGTACGAGACTCATATTCATCAAGCTTCTAAGAATTACGCTT
Source organism: Sebastes umbrosus (assembly GCF_015220745.1). NCBI lineage: Eukaryota > Metazoa > Chordata > Actinopteri > Perciformes > Sebastidae > Sebastes > Sebastes umbrosus. The sequence continues at coordinate 1,893,753 of NC_051270.1, read as the reverse complement.
ACCGAAGCTCTCAAACACAACTCGGGAGTACAAATGGTCTCAGCTGAAAGCAGAGGTGGGACCAAGTCATTGTTTTGCAAGTTACCGGCCTTTACACCCCGTGAATAAACGAATGAAACGACACGAAAAGGAGAAATACTTGCCTGCGAATAATATATGTCTAATGCTTTTATTGTGAAAGGTAAGAACAGAAGGAGTGGATCTGGTCAGAAATCCATAACAAAGTTTGTTGTTGAATCTTCACTGAGGCACCTTGAAGTGAACTCCTCTGAGGGGAACAGATGTGGTAAATCTGCACACCGTCACCTCTGAACGTCAACGAGAGGCGACGGCCTGAAGAATCCTGATCTGCATTTTCCCATAATGCATCAGTAAACTCTATAGAGCGCGATGCTGTTTACCAACCCAGCTGGTCTGAGATCCCTTCATACTAAGAGATAACTTAGTGCAGGCAAGCCAAAGTCTACTGTATTTATACAGTGATTTTAAAACTATGAACTCACATACACCAAAGAACAGAAATAGACTTTTTACATTTCAGTTAATGTGATGCTTTGAGGAGAGTAATCCTCCGTCGCGGTGCAGCTGTCACTGATGTTGGGCTGCTGGTGGAAAAAATGAAAACACTAAACCACACTTTGCTCTTTACCTTTTTAAAGTAATCAATTACTATACGAATTACCACAGAGAAGAGTAGTTAGTTACTCTGTTTGTTTCGTACATTTCATCTGTCTTACCATAAGACTTTTGAAATGTTATTATCACTTTACCTTTATACACTTTACTTTTACTGTTTTACAAACACCTCTATATATTAATACGTGTCATTATGCAGATACATTTACTACATTTCCTGTTTACATTCAGTTTATACATTTGCAATACTGTCTACCACAAATTTGTATAACTTTATATTGTATTTATGTTTATATTTTAGCCCTATATTTGAACTTGCATTATTTCAGTAATATCTACATATTACTGGGGACAGTTTCAGCCTTTTAAGTCTCTTGTAACTGGATGGAAGGAATGTTTTCCATAAGAAATCCTTTCTTCAAACTGCCTCCTTCTCTTTAGTCCCTGTATTTAGAAAATAACATCACAGGTCTGTAAGTGGACGTACTGCACTAACATGTTCTCACTCCCAACGCGATAAATACGGCAGCTCGGTCACTGGCCCTACGCTTCAAACTACGACGCTCTACGTACCCTTCTAGCATCAGTTTTGCATGTGTCAACGTCCACTCATTACATGCATACACTCATTACATGGTCTTTTCAATATAACCTTCTGTTTTCACTGGAAATAACTTGGTTAGGTTTAGTAAAGATTTTGGTTTGGGCTAAAATAAGTATGTTTTTTACATAGTTAAGTAGGCTACATTATGTCCATGTTGCAAGTTATGTATGTTACTTAACGTTCTGCAACCTACATTATGTAACGTTATGTAACTTTACTTACGTACATAACTTAAAATAAGTCAACGTTGTGTGGAGGTAATCTTTATAGGTATCATTTTATTCCTTTGGTACAGTCTGTACTTGCTGTTTCAACATTCCTGCACCTCAGCTAATGAAAATCAGATGTGCCAGATCAGCAATATCCAGCCACTGTGTTGGACGGGGGAAGACTGAAGGGCAGCGTTTATTAAGGTATCGCCAACGCTCAGGTTCAGGCATAAAATAATTATTAGACATGTGTATAAAACAAATGTTTGTATAACAAGAGATGAATGCATACAAACTTGTCAAAATTACAATCCAAACATACGCCAGATTACATTGAAGTCTATGGGATCTTCGGTTATCTATCCCCCAAAAGGGGGCGAGGCCTTGACTTTTTGGGAAGTACCCGTATGTGCCGGTCTGATGTATAAAGCAGAGGATGCGTTAGGGCGTGGCTACCTTATGATTGACAGGTCACTACCACCGAGTTGTCTGTGTTTTCCTCTTAGACCTTTAACCCTTTCACAGCGTGTTTTCAGTTCATCAAAGTTAATTGTAACATTTTGGTTGCTTAAAAAAGGCGACGGCCAAAATGTCAGACTCAAATCTTCAAAGCTGTAGTCGTCAAAGCGTTGGGTGACGTCACGGTGAGCGCGTCCACTTCTTAGATACAGTCGATGCTTGAGAGTGAGAACGGGTTGAATCGCTGTAATAAATCAGAACCCGATGACATAAGATGAAAACAAGTACAGAAGACGGGAGGTTTTATTGTATATTACATCATCTCAAGATAAAATAAATCAAAGCACTATTATCTTTTTGATATATGCTCACGGGGTGAACTGCACTCCTCCAGAGGGGAAGTAAAGCAGCCAGAGTCTGAGTGCCAAGAGCTCTGAATGAATGGCCTCAAGCTAAAAGGACGAACCCTGGAAGTGGCGGTGAGAGACGGGCAAAGTCGTCCAGACTCGGAGAACTTTTCCCCCCCTAAACGTGGGTGGTGTAGTCTTACAGATATTATAGTGTTAAATGTTTCATCAGTAGTGTGGTGGACGGAGCTCTGAGCAGACAAAGTATAAATCAGACTCACACTCACTCCCTCTCAATCTTCCTCTAATTTACTCCCTTTTTTCTCTGCGTCTCTCAGTTCCTCCTGCCCTATCTCCATTACTCTCCTCCTCCTGTCTCCGTCTCAAAGAGGGGACTTCTCTTTATTTCTCTTAACTAGTGAGCCAGCATAGTCAAATCCTTTATCCTCTCACAGCCTCAATTATTCAGCAGCAAAGAGTCCAAATCAAGTGACTAATGACTTTGATCAAGAGTAGCTCGCTGGCACTAAGAAGAACTTTCTGCACTAAATTAAGAGCTGCATAATATACTTTGGGAAGGCCTAACTCTTTAAGGAATATTTCTAGGTTTGTCTACGGTGGGAGTCACTCTTTGCCAATAAGAAAATGTGAGCTTGCTCTTTGGTTTGGCTCTTTTCTGTCTCACATCTAGAAGAGAAACACACCGAGATTCTTAACCTGCCACTTCATTTCTGTGGTTGTCTCTTGACTCCAGGCTGCTGTAGTCCAACGGACTCAAAAGCATATTTGTTTTGATCAAAGGACTAGTTACTGAGAAATACTGAGATATCTCATATATAAAGAGTTTGTACGTAAGTATGAAGGTAAAGCCAGGAGAGGATTAGCTGATCTTAGCATAGCATAAGGACGAGATGCAGGGGGATAAAGCTAGCTTGGTTCTGTTCTCCACAGCTCATTAACTCATGTATTATGTCTTTTTTTATTTGTATACAAACAAAAAGGTAAAAATGTTTATTGGGAGTTACATGTGGAGTTATTAGGGGTGGGAACCACCAGAGGTACTACGATACCATATTTTGCGATTTATTACCTTTTTTTGGTCAACATCTGTTTTTATCTATTAAGATACAACAGAGTTATGCAGAGTTTTCATTCACATACCTTAAGGTCAATCAATCAATATCCAATCATTCTGTAACTGTAATGCCTATTTCTCTCCTCAAATGTTTTCAGAAACATCCCATAGTGTACTGTTTAGCTGTAACATGAGAAAGTTTGCTCCGGCTGTTGGGTGGTGCTTGGTATTTCCTCAAACTTTCTCAAGCTCAAACTGCTCAGCTTCACCATGAGTTAGATAGATGGTAGTAAAACAGTAAAAGTCCAGTTCTTTTACCGTCCTAATTTAGGGTTGGTCGGCAATGACTAATCGATTCCTCTTATTGATGCTTTCCAACAGATACGCTGCACAATGACGCATACGTACGCTGTATCATGCTTCAGTTTGTTTTGGACCGGAGTCACGACAGAGAGAAAAAAAAGCGCTCAACAGCATGGCGCTACTAAACCTGAGGGACGCATCCTATTTCTCCCTGATAAAGCGACACTGTGAACAACAAATCTGTGTTGAAATGAGCTGGAGGAGAGTTAGTAATGTTAGCTGTTAGCAGCCGTTAGCAGCTTAGTCCTGACTGGATAAATACCGGAGATACCAACATTAACGGAGGTGCCATTGAGCTATTATTATGAGATGTTCACGGTCTGCTCAGTAAAAATGACTATTGGGTGAAGGTAAATTACAACGTTATCATGATGTGTTCAAATGTAATCTCCTAAAATTAAGTTTTTGGTGAGAAACTTGAATAAATCCAGTTGTTTGAAGGAGATGTTTTTACATCAATATAAAATAGATATTAGAGAGAGAATTATGACCTGTTTAACTTCCTAACACTAGCTCTAAGCAGCTTGCCAAGATTTTTTTTAATCAAAGCAAATATTTAAATAATCATTATCATTTGAATTTTGTGTTTTTATACAAACAACCACTATAGATGACAATAACAAAGTACAGTACTGTGTACACTACCCTCCCTCCCCCTTAAAAAATATTGAATAATATCAGATGTAAAATGTTATTCCTTCATTTAGCGCAGAGATTTAAAAATTGGCAGATAAAATTTCTGAGTGTGGCAGGAAGTGAAAAAGGTTCATTTCAGACCTTGGCTATATACCGATTACGTTTTCGTGGGGGTATAAAAAGGTCTTAAAATCAAAAAGTGAGGGCTTCATCTTCAACAGAGAATATAATGCAGCCACATTTTGAACCATTCTCACTTTTTTGAGTGAAAAAAAAAACGTCTTTCTTCTTCCTTCTGTTAAAATCTAAGATATCAGGTGACTGTAGCTGTTCAACGAGAGGAGAAAGAAGCATGCGTCGCCTTTTGTTAGGCTAATTTTCAGAATAAAACCTTTACGACACTCGTTTTGAAACCTTGAGGGCAGCTGGGCGGGTTCAAACGTAATTTAATGTGGGTTTTACTGGATGATTTTACTGCATGTTTGAAGGCAAAAAAAAAATGATTGTACAAAGCAGTGATCAGGATTATTCACAAGGTTACATGACAGGAGGGCGGGCAGATGAATGATCTTCAAATGGATCTTCACTCATTGTAGAGATTTTTTATGTGTTTAGCTATTGGCTTTTATTCATTTCGTTCTCTTTGTGTTTTAAATGTGTTCTGTTTTTATTGTAAAGCACTTGTTTGAAAGGTGCTATATATTATTATTAATAGCAGAAACTCCATAAATAACAACATATCTCATCTATAAGAGTATGAGTTGCACAACAGCTGTCAGAGCAGAAATTAGAAGCTTCCACATATAAAGTCCATTACTGCCTCCAGTCCTCACACTCATACAGAACATACTGAAATATTGATGTTTAAAACTTCCTTTTTAATGTGGCAGCTAATTGGAAGATCCATAGACAGACAGAAAACCCTGCTACGCAGACGGATACGGATTTATGAGTATTTTTCCTGTTATAAAATATAAACTGACTGACGTTCTATCTGCATTAACTGACCAGCATTGAACATGAGAGGCTATTCAGGAAGGAGCGAGGGGGGACAACTAGAGAAAGGTGATTCAAAACGTTTTATCTTTTGGATAATCACCTCCAGACAACACACAGACTTTAAAGTTCAGAAGAAGCTAAAAAAGATCTCTGTTGCACAGCACATGCCAAAAACTCTATAATGAGTCAAAACAAGACTCATCTCCACTGTAGTCCATCTACTGGCATCACATCCTGTTTAAGCTAACATCTGCCAGCCGTATCAACTCCACTAATGTACATCACTTCTCATGTTGAGTCAGGCTGTGCTGTTGTTTTTGGCATTTCTTTCCGGTGGTTATTGCTGTAAATGATGTTTTGTGATGACTTTAGCTGCCAGACAAACAGCAGCTATATGTTAAGTTTAAGACCGGAGGCCGGTAGAAACAACCGGCCAAAGTAAAAAAATACAACAATTTGTGGTTGTTCATTCTCCTGCTCAGCATTTCTGTACAGAGTCATACTACAACTACTTTCTAATAACTTACTTATAAACCATAACTTGAAATACTATCTATAGAATCTATTATCTATATTTATTACACGGCTGTGTGGAATACTCAATTCTGATTGGTCAATCACGACATTCTGTGGTCTGTAATTTCTCTATAACAGTCCGTTGCTATGTATGTATAACAGAACGTTGCTATGTATAACAGACCGTTGCTATGTATAACAGACCGTTGCTATGTATAGCAGACCGTTGCTATGTATGTATAACAGACCGTTGCTATGTATAGCAGACCGTTGCTATGTATAACAGACCGTTGCTATGTATAACCGACTGTTGCTATGTATAGCAGACCGTTGCTATGTATAGCAGACCGTTGCTATGTATAGCAGACCGTTGCTATGTATAACAGACCGTTGCTATGTATAATAGACCGTTGCTATGTATAACAGACCGTTGCTATGTATAGCAGACTGTTGCTATGTATGTATAACAGACCGTTGCTATGTATAGCAGACCGTTGCTATGTATAACAGACCGTTGCTATGTATAGCAGACCGTTGCTATGTATGTATAACAGACCGTTGCTATGTATAGCAGACCGTTGCTACGTATAACAGACCGTTGTTATGTATAACAGACCGTTGCGCAGTTCAGCTGTCGGACTCTGGCGGACCGTTTTTGTGTCAAAATATTGATTTCTTCATTAAGTAGCCGTGTAATAAGCGGGATAATGTACAGCTAGCAGGTCATTGTTGTGAAAGAATCCCTGACAGGGCGATGCTGCACCCCTCCACTTCACGTTGGGGTGCAGCATCGCCCTGTCAGGGATTCTTTCACAACAATGCCCGGTTCGCTGTACATTATCCCTTACATCTATTTGTGTGTGTGTGCGCAGATTTTTCGTATCTGGATTTTACAAATAGTCTAAATGTCAGTCGTTGAAACTGACTTATTTTCCTCTTCTTTCCTTTTATCACGCCACTCTGCAGCCGGTCACAATGATGTACTCCCTGTCTGGTTGTTTGTCCTGCACATGCTCACATGTAACAGATACTTTATGCATACAGATGACCAAAAGATGGTCTTCTTCTTTGTGAAAACACACTGACTGAGTTTGTGAGTCACTTACAAGACAGCTCCATAGTAAAAAGGTTTGTTCTTAGACGCAAAGCAGCAGCCCACACACAAGTTCATCACTTGTATCTGAAATCTTAAAGTGCATTTACACCTCTGGGAGCCAAACACACTGATACTGATAACCCCCTTATGATTCTCAATATGAATACATAATGTGTGCATTTGCAGTAGGTGTTACCCATTTATTCAGTGTAACATTACCAGTCACACTGGCAGGTCTTTATACATTCAGTACTTACCACATTATTGGAGCCGTATCCTGCAGAGAAACTCATTTTCAAGCAAAATTCAAAGTGCATGATGTGATTAGGCACCAGTATGACACGTTCATACAGTTACTGGTGCTATTAATACTATTGTTTTGTATTGTATTATATTGTATTTGAAAAGGCCTGTGAAGTGCTTTAGGTAACGTCTGCACACACGCTGTGCATGGCTGATCGATGCCGTCATTAAACCGTCTGCTGCACCTACTTTAAATGCTGTTCTCTCTCTTGTCTCTCCAGCCATTAAAAATAAAAAACCCTAAGGGTTGCATTGTACCGCTTTTTCATGACACAGGCAAAAGTTATGCAAATATAATAATCATTCATTAGTCACTATCAGGTGGAAGTCAGCTGGTTGAGTTGTTTTGCTTTGTGGCCTGAACAAAAATGTGTCAATATGCATTTCTGGGGCTGTGATCATTTGAGTGTGCAGAGATGTGTTTTCCTAAACTTTTGTTTATCCAGCAAATTCTACTGAGTACGGATCCTTAGACTCTTCCTAACATACATACATGCCACGCATACCGCTGCAGCTAGTTACTCTATTGCTGAGCTGTAGGGATAAGCAGCTCTTCTCAACTCTTTCCACCTCCACTTACCACGCTCACAAACTTTTTACACAAACAACTACAACAAACTAATCTGCAGTTTCCAACCTGTTATACAAAAACCTCTCCAGCATTAAATTAATATTGAAAACACTCCTGCCATAAACAACCATTGACGTCTCCATGATGAGTGTTTTTACATTAATCAAACCTGTCAATACAGTCACGGGTGGGCCACAAGGTTATAGTGATTAACTGTGTGACATAAAAAAAACAACAACAAAGCTCTGCAGAAGTAGCAGGAAAAAACCCATTTGTGTGACTCTTGACTGCTTTATTTTTTTCGGCTGATTGAATCAGAATGAGAGTGGTGGACGAGTAAAAGCACAATACTCAAACGAGAACATTGACTGTTGACTTCCAAAGGCCCACGGGAGGGCATTTCAGATAAAAAAGTTTGGATGTTTATTCATTTATTTGGAGGAATCAAAGTAAATGTGAACCACACAGACATGCTCTCTTTAACCGATAAACAGAGGAGAGATATCATTTAAAGGTGCAGTGTGTGGGATCTAGTGGTGAGGTTGCAACCAACTGATTACCGTGTGCCAAGCGTGTAGGAGATGATGGCCGACGTGAAAATGTCAATGGTGCTCTCTAGAACCAGTTGTTCAAGTAGGTAATTTGTAGAATAACAGGCCGCCGGCTCAGTGAAGAGGACACGCTCAGTATGTAGATATAAATGGCTCATTGTAAGGTAAGGAATAATTCTTAGTCTCTGTTGATTACACACTAAAGAAAACATACTTATTAAAATCATATTCCAGGGCTGTCAAAGTTAACGTGATAATAACGCATTAACGCAACTTGTGATTTTTAGGTTGTAGTGGGTTTTAAAGCTAGAGTGAAGATCCTGGTATCATATGAAACTAGAAAACCTAATGAATCCATCGGTACCAACCATGTCATACTAGCTTGTTGTGAAGGAGGTTAAATAACGCTCCAAACTTACGCTAAATTTTGGCGAGGAAAAACTGGCATGTCCATTTTCAAAGGGGTCCCTTGACCCCTTTTGGCCATCGCCATCTTGGTTTTTGGCCGTCACCATTTTGGTTTTTGGCTGTTGCCATCTTGGTTTATGGCCGTCGCCATCTTGGAATTTTGTCGTCACCATCTTGGTATTTTGCCATCGCCATCTTGGTTGTTGGCCGTCCCCATCTTGGTATTTTGCCATCGCCATCTTGGTTTTTGGCCGTCGCCATCTTGGAATTTTGCCGTCGCCATCTTGGTTGTTGACCGTAGCCATCTTGGTTTTTGGCCGTCGCCATCTAGATTATTGGCCATCACCATCTTGGTTTTTGGCCGTCGCCATCTTGGTTGTTGGCCGTAGCCATCTTGGTTTTTGGGCCTCACCATCTTGGTTTTTTGCAACCAGAAGTGACACGAGAGGGTGGAGCTAAGTACAACCGAACGCTGAATAGAACATTTTTAGACGACCAAAATGTTATAATTAACTTTCATGAGCTTAAAACACACTGTGAAAGGGTCAAAATTAGAAACGATAAATTGATCAACAGAAAAATAATCCGCAAAAATTTTGATAATTGAATAAAAGTTATTTTTTTAAGCAAAATGCCAAAAATGAAGTGGTTCCAGCTTCTCAGATGTGTGGTTTTCTTGGTCTAGTGTGATTGTAAACTGAATATATTTGTGCTTTGGACAAAACAAGTTGTTTGAATATGTCACTTTGAGCTTCAGGAAGAGATAATGCCTTGAGTTCGTCATTTTGCCGTCGCGATCTTGGTTTTTCTTTGCAAACAGAAGAGGTTTTTAGGCGACCAATAATTTGCAATTCCTCATGATTAACTTTGGACAATCATGTGATTAATCGCAATTAAATTTTTTTTTTATTTTTGACAGCTCAATAATATTCCATTTCCCCTAAATGTTACACACCGTTCCTATAAAGACAAAAACATCTACAAACTAAGATTTAGTCTGTGACGTGATGACTATAGTCATATCGGCCCCAATATGATGATGAGGACATTGTTTTCCCATAAAGAGGATGCATGCGCCCCGGCGAGGGGATGATCGACGAGCAGCCTGATCGGACAGGAACGAGGGGGGAATACCCTGCCAATAAGTGAAGCAGAGCGATAGTGCTGAGTGGCCGAAAACACAGCAGCACTCCGACTGCCACTGGGCCATCTGTTGATCTATGGAGCAGCAACCGCACTCATTTGTCTTGGTTCTGCCCCGCTGATCACGCTACGGGTTTGTGGGGGCTGGACTGTGAGCTACAGTTTGGTTTTATTAGTGTTCAGCTGGACAAAAAAGGGGCGTGCACAGAGGGAGAACAGAGGGGGGGTACGGATGAACAAGTCTATCTTACACGCAAATATACACAGTGGAGGGTATATGTTAGCTTATTGTAGAGGTGGAGGTGCTCCCATAGATGTACCAGACGGTAACCTCCAGGTCTGAGAAGGAAAACCAAGATGGCGTCGGCAAAAAACCAAGATGGCGATAGCCAAATAACCAAGGTGGCGACAGGCAAAAACCAAGATGGCGACGGCAAAAACCAAGATGGCGACAGGCAAAAACCAAGATGGCGACAGGCAAAAACCAAGATGGCGACGGCAAAAACCAAGATGGCGACAGGCAAAAACCAAGATGGTGATGGCAAAATACCAATATGGCGACGGCCATAAACCAAGATTGTGACGGCAAAATACCAATATGGCGACGGCCAAAAACCAAGATGGCGTTGGCAAAAAACCAAGATGGCGACAGGCAAAAACCAAGATGGCGATGGCAAAATACCAAGATTGCGACAGCCAAAAACTAAGATGGCGGCGGCCAAAATGCCAAACTCAAGGCTTCAAAACCATCTCATCTAGGATCCACCCACAGGACACACACAAGTTACATGCTTCATACTATATTATCAAAGAGCTTCATGCACGACTGCAGACGGAGAACAATGACCCATATTCTCTGAACGGAGAGCCACTAAATGGTTTGTTGCTGTGATGAATAAATGATTATAAAGTTGTTCTGTAACTGTCATCGAGCTCGCCTTCGACATTTCACCCAGTCAAGACGCTGGATCAATGCCGCTGTCAGCCAATGAACGCCTTCTCAGCTGCACTCACAGCGTCTGTTGGGCAGAAGCCAACGAACTATCCAGTCAGACAACACACACACACACACACACACACACACCACACACACACACACACACACGCACACCACACACACACACACACACACACACACACAGCCTCTAGCTTAATTCATTTATTTTTAATTCAATGGCATCTTTGTCAAAAACCTATGGAACCGGGGGAGAGAAGCAATCCGCAGGATACTAGTTTTTCATGACTTTGACGACACCTTTGGTGATAAGCAGTCTTTGGTGTTTTGCATTTACCGCAGGCGCCCGCTGGCTCAATATAATCTATTATTAAATACTACTCTCTTATATTTATTCCAAACAAATTGCTATTGTTGCTTCCGTAAACACAAAGAAGATAACTTCCTATGCAGCAGAAGAAAGAGAGTAGCCCTCACAGCCAAACAGCACAGTAAGGGCTTTCATTATTGTATCGCCGCGGTTAAAAAAAAAGAAAAGTGTTTTATTTATATGAACAAAAATTGCAAATGATTACTGTAAGGCGCAAAGCAAATCACACCCAGACTGCGTTTTAACTGAAATGCCCCACAGGCTCATTGAGAAAGGTCAACAGCGGGGACAAGCTAGAGAGTATACAGCCATGAACAAGAAGCTAAAATAAAATAATAAATTGACGTGACTACAGTACATTTATATTTCAAACAGCACTCGGGTATATTGCCCAGCAATGCAGCACTTTATTTAAGGCCACACTGCTTGCATGAGTAAAACTATTTCCATCAGCACACTGTCAGACAGCCACTGTGCACTCCCTTGACAAATGAGTAAACAATACTTTATAAAAGAAGCAGTGGGGGTGTTTTTCTGTTGTAAGCCGCTCTCACCTCCACAACACACTGATGAAAGTCGCCGATAACAGAACCCGTTGCTAACAGTGTGTGTTGAGCCGTCATGCTTTCAAACACCCCGTTGGTAGATAACTATGTCAAGCAAAGCCGAGTTATTAGTAGACGGCTGACCCATATACAAACATGCACGCTTGTGTTTAATTCAGAGCCATTGATTTCCTATTTCCAATTAATAATTGTAATTAGTGGCGGCATAGTTCAGGCTGTTTGGGACGTGGGTCGATGACGGGGGGAGGGCGGTGATGGAGGACGGGCCAGATGGATGACACAATTTACTGCTCACAGGCCTGGAAGAAGTGTCAGTTTACTCTGACACTGACTGCGTCTGTTTGTGTGTTGAGGTGATTGAGTTCTAACAGATTCTGCTTTTCCTCCCTCTGAGACCCACAATAGACCTATTTTAGTCTTCTTTAGGGGGGTCCAGGGGGTCTTTAGGGAGAGATAGCAGGTCAACAGTAGATGTCACATAGAAGTGTTCATCATCTGAAAGCTGGAACCTGAAGATTAATCTGAGCTGCTGCTCAGCACTGTGTGTCAAGTTGTTCAAGTCATAAATCAGAAATAAACATGAATAACTGAATGGATTAAAAATAAATTGTGTATAAGGGCTAAGAACATTTTGAAATAAGTATATGATGAATTTTTGCATTGATACCATTTGTTACATAGATTTGGTGCAAAATGTAACCATTTTTGACCACTGGAGAATTGAGAAAAATGATCAATAATCCTCCAAAATTCCACATTAAGACATCAAGACCTTGAGGAACACCGTAGAAAAAGACATGCTGTGATTTGGGATAAAAAACTTTTGACATTTTTTAGATTTCTGCAAGAATCACATTTTTCGGTGATTGGATGGTGAACACTTCTGATGTGTAAACTGCTCAGAAACAACCTTATTGTCAATCTAGCTAGGAAAACCATCCATCCTCTGAATGCTCTAGGTCTCTAGTCTGATCCATCCATCCTCTGAATGCTCTAGGTCTCTAGTCTGATCCATCCATCCTCTGAATGCTCTAGGTCTGTAGTTTGATCCATCCATCCTCTGAATGCTCTAGGTCTCTAGTCTGATCCATCCATCCTGTGAATGCTCTAGGTCTGTAGTTTGATCCATCCATCCTCTGAATGCTCTAGGCCTGTAGTTTGATCCATCCATCCTCTGAATGCTCTAGGTCTCTAGTTTGTGGTTGTAAAGTTTCATGAGGCTGTGATTATCCTAGAGGTCACCACAGGTCATTTTATACAGTGAGGTCAAGTTTCAGAATGAAATGTCTCCTATGGGGACTAACATCATCACACATGAATACAGTTGGGCTCATTGGATCCACCAGAGTCTCAGCTTTACTGTGATACCCAATGTATGTAATTCAAGACTGTTTAGGGACCCCAGTATGTAGAAACATTCAAATACATAATTTTAGAATAGGAGAAAATAACACATTTATACTGCATTAAAAAAACTGCATGTGATTATCATAAAGTGGGCATGTCTGTAAAGGGGAGACTCGTGGGTACTCATACATAGCTTAACTTCGTAGCTTTATTTAGTCTCCTTCCTGACAAGCTAGCATGACATGTATTTATTAGGTTTTCCTAGTTTCATATGATATCTGTGTCTTCACTCTAGCTCTCAAACTGAACCTGCTACATCTTCTGAAAAACAGTAAAGTCGGTCGGGATCGCGGGTTAACATATCAGGCCTGCGGTACCCTTTACTGACTGCACTTTCCCTATTGTTTTTTTTAAGACTAAATATCTGCTTTCATTAGCGGCCGTCAACACTTTTGCTGTAGAATGATGCATGAGACGTGGCAACCTTTCACTTGATCACTAATGTTTTCTTTATATGAGCGTTGGACCCGTTCAGGCGTTGCTTTCTTGTGTGGTAATTGCATTTTAATGATCTCCTTTTATGCAAACATGGGGCATAAATTTGAGTTCAGGTCTAATGGCTCTTGGCAGGTGGCTGTCCTCCCACCGACCCGCTGATAAATATGAAGAGGTGAAAGGTGCACATCAGACAGCTGATGGCGCCATTTGGCTGGGGTCAGAGGTCAACCATCATTCTAGCATGTTACTTCACGTTGACGAAGTGACTGTCTCTCCTGTCTTCATCCAACTAAGAATAGTCCCATTTTTACTTACTTTATCATTAATGTGGAGTGCAGAACGTAAGTCCGATATACACTCTCCTTTTAGCTCTGTGTTTGGTCTCCACCAACTCCTGAAGGAAATATCTGGCTCTTTAGCTGCTAACTGCTCCACTATGTTCACCAGCTAGTTGCTGACTGCTGTTTGGAGCTGGGCAGATAGTGTACGGTGGTATTATTTAGATTTTACACTGAAACCAGCTGCCTGCTGTTGAAAGCAGCGAGACTCAAAACAGTGAAGTTGCGGTCTGGGAAACCAAAACAACAAGCTAAAAGACACAAAAATACTTTGTAGAGCTGAGGTAAACTGACGATTCAGGTGATAATTATCTGTGGGTTTGTCACTATGGGCAACACCTTTCACATTATACAGTAATCTGACCAGTTGCAGCTTTAAAGGTGCCATATTTGAAATTAAGAGTATATGTATTGCCTCCACACTTGTTTTTTTGGAACCGCAAGTACAACTGAACGCTGAATTAAAATTAACTTTCATGAAGTGAAAACACACCGTTATGGTCTATTTGACTCTAAATGGGACCATAATTTACTAAATGAACATCATGCTGTATTGAAGAAGACTTGAAACTAGAGATTGAGACCATAAACTCATGTTTACAATGTTTACTGAGGTAATAAATCAAGTGAGAAGTAGGCTCATTTCCTCAGAGACTTCTATACAATCAGACTTCTTTATGCAACCACAGGAGTCGCCCCCTGCTGGGTGGACACTGCACTTCCACGACAATCAGTTGTTACCGCCATATGAGCGCAGTGCAGAGCGGCGGCCGTGACCTATCCAGTGGGGCACGCTCACATGCACTAAAAGCCACGGTAGCTCAAGCAGACATTACTCCTCTATATCTTTACATAGACAATAGTTAAGTTAATTAATGCTCTGGAAATCATATAAAGAACCTTTAAGGCCTCTATTTTGACGGCTGAAGCATTAAACGTTTGTGGTAAGAGACCAAGTAGGCTTGACTAACTATAATTAACAACAAGCTTTCCATCATATACTGTACCTGCAAAACTAACGACAATCCTAGGGCTGACTGATTTTGAAAAAATATTTAAATGCGATTATTTTGACTGATATTCCAACTGTGCCATGATTTGCGATATGAGAGGGTATGATCCTTTTTACATCATTATTCTCACTTTCATTGAAAAACAATGATTATTGTGTGATTTTTAAGAGGATCTGTACCAAACAAAGATGTTTTCTTAAGTCTGTAGAATATGATGTGTAGGCCAGGACATCTCTGCAGGATGACAATATTTAATTCAAAATGGTACTTTGACACACATTTCACCTTTAACATATATTGTGCATCCTGCGATTTGAAAATAAAAGTAGATCATATTGCGATTTTGATCAAATCTCTAATTAATTGTGCAGCCCTAGACATTCCCATCAGCCTGAGCTGTACTTTGTCTTTACGGCTAATCTAAGATGGTGAACATTATACCTGTTAAACATCAGCATGTTAGCATCTAGCTCAGTACGTAACATAGTACTGTTTCACACCTATTTCCAAACATCAAAATGAAATTAAAATGACACATACTGTTTTCTGTTTATGTTTCACCATATTTCACATTCTTGCACATTCCTATTTTTTTGCTATTTCCATTTGCTGTTCTCTTGGTATTTTGGATGATTCCTCCCTGAGGGATCAGTGAAGTGTCATCTTATCTTAAACCCTGAATATGCTCCGAGTCAGTCCGTGTGCCGTCCTACAGAGCAGGCTGGCTTTAGGGGATCCTTTAGAAATCAACAGGGCCAACCTTCCCTCTTACTTGGAGGTCACACCGGCTTCCTTCTTGAGAAAGGTCAAGGCGGCTTGAAGTGCAAAATGACTGAGGGAGAAGAGGATGAGGAAATAAAGAGACTGAGGAGACTGTGCGATTGTGCTCTTCTTCTTCTCTGTGCAAATGTAAAGTAGAGGAAGACAGCCGATGAATAATTCCTGGCCATTTTCAAAGTCAAAGCGAAGTCAGTCGTGTGGGGAGGAAAAGGATCTATCGTGCCGGCCACTTCAGCTGAAAGGCAGCAGTGGACGATAAACAAGTTAGTTTGGAAATTAATCAGAGTGCATAGAAGGTGGGGGGGGGGGATGTTGAGTCGGTGGAGGAAAGCAGAGTGTGGTGGGCAAGTCGTTATATTCCTTAATGGGTTGTCTGTCATGAGGTTTGGCCGGCGTGGGCTCACGTGGCATTAGAAGGAAAATGGGTAATCAAAAGGTTTCCGAGGTGAGGTGCCAGTCCATTTCCCCTCTACTCTCAGACTCACATGATTGATGGTACACAGAGGGAGAAAGAGACTCTCTGGGAAACAGCAGCCTGAAATCTGTTTGCTGATGGAGTCTATTTTCTCCACCTCTGTTAACAAAGCAGCTAAAGCACAAAACTATATGAAGAAAAATACAGATTCAATATCAAACTCCCACAGAGAGAATCCAATGTTCAGCATGTTTATGTTAATCTCATAGCTGGCAAGTTTAACCATTTTCTGCACAAACTCACTGAATGCAAATTAGAATCGTCATTCAACGAGTTTCATTTTCACAGATTTGAGGCAAAAGTCCATTCTGTTTAAAATCACATTTTCATTATATATTTCTGGTTGGTATTTTTTTCCCTAGCAGTAGCCATTCATTGTATTTCCATTCTGTAATTACCTCTCTAGATAATAGTTTTTATTGTTACTGGTGGAGTATGCCATTCCCACACCGGATTGAAATCATCTGCACACTCGCCACAGGATTCACAAGAAACTAATTCACATATTTCAGAGATAGTGTTAGACATTTTATGTCATTGGAAAAGCCTCAGAGTTTACTGACAGCTCTCTGCAGCCGTATCAGAGCTGTGTTCATTTAGAGCTACTGAAAACCAAATATTTTCTGTTGCTGCTTCACATTAAAATCGGTCAACCACAGGGTGGCTACTATTGTGAAGCAGCCACAGGAAATCCAATGTATTTGTCATTGATGTTAACAAAACATGTTTATTTCCTACGCCAGCAGATAATTCACTGTGTTGTTAGATGAACAGACAACAGGCTCTTACAGTTTGTGAGAACCAGCACAACTCCTCTAATTTGACACTTTCTATCTCATTACTCGTGACGTGAGTGCAAATCTGCGGCCGTTCAAAGATAAGTGGCAAAAAACAGATACAGACTTTCTTCTTCATTATACAACATGACGAAGGATTCTCTTCCATGTTCTCAAGCATGACAGCCGATTAGACTGTTGTCAGGCTGTTAAATAGGTGTTATCAGTCACTATTATCAGCATAGATGTGGGTCAATAGGGGCCTACTACACCCACTAGTAGGTTTTATCATCTATTCACATGGTAGATCACCAAAAGAAGGTAGTAACTACGCCAGACCATAGTAATTATGACAGGAGCAGAAGCGGAAGTCAGGCACTGACCGTGTGAAACTTCATAAGGGGTGGAGGTCGGGGACGAGTAAATAAATAAATAAAAAGACAAGTTTAAAATAAAAAACTTCCATCATAACCTTTCAGCATATTGTAATTCAAGTGTTCTGAGAGATAACTAGACTTCTGCTCCTCCTCATGGCTCTGTTTTCAGGCTTTAGAAAATCTAGCCCGTGACGGGAGACTTTGACCAATCACAGGTCATTTCAGAGAGAGAGAGCGTTCCTATTGGCTGTGCTCCGGCTGGTGGGCAGTGCTTGGTATTTCCTCAACTGTTCTTAACATGGCTGCCGGGTCACAAACTTTCTCATTTCACAGCTAAACAGTGCACTACAAGATGATTCTGAAAACATCTGAGGAGAGAAATAGGCATTAACGTAACATAATATTGATTCATATTTGATCAGCGCTGCCTAGTTTGACCGTTTGGTCGGAGTTCGCGAGTGATTGACAGCCGGCTCTCATAGACAGCAGATGAACAGCAGACCTCAGATCAGCTCTTACTGCTTGTTTTCCTCCGATCTGTGAAATCTTGCAAATGCTGTTAGGAGCACCAGAGGACACATAGAAACATGATTTTTTCAGGTTACCTGTCTCGTGCACTACTGTCATGATATAGCGACCGTTTTATAAAAATAACTTGCTCTTTCTCGCCTACTGTTGCTTTAACTGTCAGAGCGTGTTGTTGTCCCATAAAGGACCAGAGAAATACTATAAAAATATATGAAAGGCGACTCCTCTGGCAGGTTTAACTAATGTGCCTTGAGCGGGTTACAATGGAGACTCCTTCATCAAGAAACTCTTTGTTGAACTCAGACTTGTATTTTCCCTTAAAACCACCTGTCCCCCCCCCCAGGACCTGTCAGGAAAAACAGGTCTAATGAATTAATTTATCCCATCATTGTCATTGACACACAGGTGTTGTGTCGTCCCCAGCTGCTGCTGCTGCTGCCGGTGTAACACAGTTTATTTTAGTTCTCCTGCTCTGTTTCTCAGCTATGTGATAAAAAAAAAGGTCCTGAAATATTTGGTCTTTTCACAGTAAAACGTTTTTTTGTACATAAAATGATGGTGAATGCTTCAAAACATCCAAACAAGGAATTTAGGGAAATTAGTTTGTAAAAATATGTATGCACCTCGTTTAACCTGACAACTATTTTAGGTTACAACTGCAACCCGTTCGGTACATTTTGTTTTTAATTAAATAGCCAACACATTTTGCAACGCATTTATGACTGGCGCTATTTTCTACAGTAGATGTGGCACACACATTTAGTCAAGTCTGTCATGTCAACACTAGCTTTTGTTGAATTAAATCTTGAAGTATTTATGTAATTTTCTTCTAGAGTTACCACACAG
This sequence comes from Sebastes umbrosus, assembly GCF_015220745.1. Lineage (NCBI taxonomy): Eukaryota > Metazoa > Chordata > Actinopteri > Perciformes > Sebastidae > Sebastes > Sebastes umbrosus. The sequence continues at coordinate 1,874,968 of NC_051270.1, read as the reverse complement.
CTGGCCCTAGAGATGTCTGACCTTCTCCATGCAAAACATGTGATTAATGCAACGAGCAGTGTTTTGGGAATGGCTGATCTAGAGAGCAGCAGTCTCACTTTTGCCAGTTGTTGTATTACACATCCAGAGCTGTCTGCTGTAGTGAAGGGCTGGAAGGTGTTCAGACCAGGCAGTTTAACTTCAAACTGAAGTAAAAAGCTCCACTGTTACACACGGACATAAAGGCTGTAGAGTCTCAGTGACATTTCTGAAGTAGTTATATCAAACGATACTGGAGTTTTAACTGTGACATCAGCCATCAGGACTTGGAATGGTGCTTCTAAGACAACTGAATAAGAGATTCACACACTGAAAAGCTCAGAAGTCGTTGTAATGGTTTATCAGGGACTTCTTTCAACCTTTGTTCATATGCTTTTGACATGGTACCACTGTTATCTAACATCCTGCTGGAACAGGCTGCTTTGATATTACTATCTGTAGAGCGTCTGACTTTTTCTGCCAGCAGTAAACGTCTGTAAAATATTATTATTATTAAACACAAAAGAACCCTCACTGACATTTGAGCGTTCTGCTTCTCACCGGACAGACCGGTGGCTTTGATTGTGTTTCTCGCTGTAATTTAACAAACTGCAGGAAATGCTGAAGGATCATTTTTCTTCCGCTCTCAAGAAGCAATGCTTCATGGCTTCAAGCTGAATCGCAGAGAGACGGACATCGCAGCGCCAAACAGTGAGAGTGCAGAGAGCCAATCACCCCTCAGGGGTTGTGGTGAAATTTGATTAAAAAGTTTGTTGGTAAATTAATTTTGACCAAACACAAGGGGGCATGCTGATGCGGCTGTAGCCGTTAATTGGACTTGGCAGCGGGGCAAGTCCACTCGTCAGCGTTGTGTGTGTGTGAAGCTGCGTTCGTGTCGAGCAGGACAATCAGCGTCCCAGAAGACTGTGTGCATTATCACTGAGGACCTAAATGAAGTGCCAGGATAAACATCCAGAGGAGGTGCAGCCTTGGCACACACTCCGTAATGTCTTTCAGAGTGGGGCAAGGACAGCAGCGTGTGTGATACTGACTGCACAAGATATGCAAACAACATACATAACAAGCTTATATAAAGTACCAACAGGTACTTTTATCCCTGAGATGCACACTCCTCCCTGGTGTATTCCCCTTGATCTGGATCACTACGGCTCTCCATACGTCCCTCCTTTGTAATTATACATTTCTATGATCCCGTCTCTCCTCAGCCTCTCATGTAGCGCTCCCTCGCCTCTCCGTTGAAACTCGCCGCATCGTTCCTGCAAAGCCGCACTTAATGACTCGCTGAACTCAGTCTGTTGGGTAATGAAAGATACACTCTGTCATAAAACGCCAGTCTTCTGCTGAATGGGGGGTTCAGAACCGGACAGAGCTCGAGAGGACGGGCCGGCTAATGGCTACTGACCCCACAGTGTCACCTCCCCCCCCCCCCCCCCCCCCCCCACCAACACGGGCAACAGGTATTAGCTGCCTAATGAACTCGATGCTAATGAGGAGCAGAGGGAGTTCAGTCATCTATTGCCAAGCAAAGCACAGGTGGGTTCAGCTCATATAGATGATGCTGAGTGACTGTGCTGCAGTGACGGACCTGCAGGCTCTCCATTCAGACAGGCATAAAGCAGAAGACGAGGTAAAGACTGTTATACACAGTTATGTTAAAGTTATGTTATATACAGGGCAAGTGCAACATTTGCATATTCAGCATATTTGTCCACGTCCATGTTAATAAGAGTATTAAATACTTGACAAATCTCCCTTTAAGGTACATTTTGAACAGATAAAAAAAATTGTGATTAATTTGCAACTAATCGTGATTAAATATTTGATTCGATTGACAGCCTTAATTTTTATATATATACATTTTTAACACAAACTAATCGCACATTTTTTATCTGTTCAAAATGTACCTTAAAGGGAGATTTGTCAAGTATTTAATACTCTTATCAACATGGGAGTGGACAAATATGCTGAATATGCAATATATATGTATATATTTATTATTGGAAATGAATTAACACAAAACAATGACAGATATTGTCCAGAAACCCTCACAGGTCATCTGCAATCGAGTTCAGAGTTAGTGTGGGAAAAAAAATGGATAAATGGCTGATTTTGAAACTGGTGTCTCCATCAGGCTGCAGAATAAGTGAATAGTTACCGTGACAACTGACATTAGCACATATTAGCGATGTGCGATGTGCACATTGATATCATGACGGGAAAAGGAAAGTTGGGCTGTCAATTGTGTAAAATATTTAAATATTTTATCTGTTCAAAATGTACCTTAAAGGGAGATTTGATACTCTTATCAACATGGGAGTGGGCAAATATGCTGCTTTATGCAAATATATGTATATATTTTATTATTGTAAATCAATTAACAACACAAAACAATAACAGATATTGTCCAGAAACCCTCACAGGTACTGCATTTAGCATAAAACAATATGCTCCAATCATAACATGGCAAACTGCAGCCCAACAGGCAACAACAGCTGTCAGTGTGTCAGTGTACTGACTTAACTATGACTTGCCCCAAACTGCATGTGATTATCATAAAGTGGGCATGTCTGTAAAGGGGAGACTCGTGGGTACCCAGAGAACCCATTTACATTCACACATCTGGAGGTCAGAGGTCAAGGGACCCCTTTGAACATGGACATGACAGTTTTTCCTCGCCAAAATTCAGCGCACGTTTGAAGCGTTATTTAACCTCCTTCACGACAAGCTAGTATGACATGGCTAGTACCGATGGATTCATTAGGTTTTGTAGTTTCATGATACCAGTATCTACACTCTAAAGAAGTGGGTTAAAACGAGCCTTGGTGTTAATGTCTACTTCTGTGTATTTACACTGAGAGCAACGAAAACACTGGAGTCAGATTTCCAGAGTATGGAAAGATTGTGATTGATTGTGTTTGCTGTCTCCTCCGTTTCAAAGCAGAGAGCTCAAAGGGACTCGGGGAAAATTCGAGATTTTGGACCTACAACTGTTCCAACTGTGGGGAATAAATAGCAGGGCAGAAATATATTCAAAATTATATTGAAATTGGTGTATTTGCTCAGCTGAAATGATGCACTAAATGGGCATTATACAGCATCAGCTGCTTGACGATCGGCTGATTATTCCATGTGTGACCTTACAGAAGTAGTGCGAGGACAAACTCTAAGTGTCAGGTTCAGTATATCCTCCCATCTCATAATTAACTCCACTAATGTTTGCTCACAGCACTGTTCAGTTCACCTTTGTCCTCTCTGATTCGAGTTCAACGCTGCGTTCAGGTTTAAGTGACAACTTGGACTTCGACGTAGCGGTGGTGGGTCTACCGTCTAGACCTTGAACCCGGCGACCTTTCAAATAAAAAACACTCAGTAACAAGGGTGAGTGAGCCCCGGTGTCTAATTGTAATAGAAGTAATCTTCATGAAAGGCCACACTGCACACTGTTCCCAGGGGTTTTTGTCTCTTAAAGCAGCCTATCAGCTCCTACCGGGAGCTTAGTTCCTCCTCTCCTACGGTGAATTGCCTTAAGGCGGCCTCGACTTTGTTCCCTCTTGTCTCCCAATGGAGGGGTGACCTTCCCATCCCATTCAGGACTGCAGTCACTGTCTATGTACCGGAGGGGATTGAAAAACCCATCTCTTCAGGAAACATGTCACGTCCGTCTCTGCCCTGCCGTTCCCTCTCACTCCTCCAAATCACACCTCCGTCTCCTTGTCTTACTCCTGTCTCCTCACAAGGAATTTAACCTTTTACACCTGCTGCTTATTTCTTCTTTTAAGTTGTTTACCGGCTTCATCTCACGAGCAAGTGTTTTCCACGAGCAGTCGAAGTAGACGGAGACAAGACGGCGTGCATTTATGACACTAGAAGAGGATGTTAAAGCTGCAGCTGGTAACCTTGAGCAAATATGATAAAAAAAAGTGATTTTTATAAAACTGTCAGAGAGATAATCTGTGAATAAAATCAGGTTCCTGTGCCTCCTCCTCGTGCTCGTAATGACATTCACAAGACTCCACCGCGCCCGAACGAAAACAACCAATCAGAGCCGAGCAGTCTCGAAGCAGCTGATCAAATATGAATCAATACTCTCTTACTCTATTGTCTATTTCTCTCCTCAAATGTTTTCAAAATCATCTTGTAGTGTACTGTCTTGCTTTAAAATGAGAAAGTTTGTGAACCGGCAGCCATGTTGAGATCAGTTGAGGAAATACCAAGCACCGCCCACCAGCCGGAGCACAGCCAATAGGAACGCTCTCTCTCTCTCTGAAATGACCTGTGATTGGTCAAAGTCTCCGGTCACAGGCTAGATTTTTTAAATCCTGAAAACAGAGCCATGAGGAGGAGCAGAAGTCTAGTTTTCTCTCAGAACACTTGAATTACAATATGCTGAAAGGTTATTATGGGATGTTTGCCCAATGATGCCAAAAATATACTGCCTACTGCAGCTTTAAACATTATGAAAAACTTGCACATCAACATGTTTTAGGAAATGTGTAAACATCGCAACGCCGACCTTGTCAAGAAGGTGGTTGAAGGAATGAAAGAAGGAGGTTGTGAGAAATATGTCTGTCTGTCTCCATCACCCTGTTTCAGCGCCCAGGACAGCGCCGCTGCCACACTACTATACACACACATACCTCACATAACAAACAGCGATATCTATCTGAGAAAAACTAATAATAATTCATGCTGAATATGAATAATGAATAATGTTGTGGGATTATTTCTTACTGTACTTTATTATGATACTTATCTTAAAAAAACAAAACAAACGAAGCATTTGAATAGTGATTTGGAGGTTGATTACCGTGGCAACTAGGGATGTCACGAGAACCGATACTTCGGTACCAAGTCGATGCCAAAATTCTAAAGACGTGACGGTACTCTTTTCTACTGTACTGCAGGTACCGTACAATGCCTGTAATCAGGGCCCAAATTAACAAGCGGCAAATAAGCTTGTTAATTTGATTGATTTTTTAATCAGAGATCCTTTATTAATTTGTTCGAGAAGATGACTCACTCGTGTGTAAATACCTGAACTGAAAAACTGATCAGAGATCCTTCATTGATTTGTTTGAGAAGATGACTCACTTGTGGGGGAAAAAATTTAACTGAATTTCTATCTTTTGTTGTTTATTTCTAAATCTCTGAAAAGTGGTGCTTTTTTATCATCAAAATATAACATTAGCATTTTAAATAAATATTTAATGGTCTAATGGACTGTCACCATGTCAGTGAATTGAAACTACTGCTTGCATTCTGAGGATATACAGTATATAGAGAGAGTGCGTGTGTGCGTGTACAGCCTCTGCTGTTTTCTTACAGTCATTGAGCTCTACCTGAGGAATAAAGTCTCATCATTTTCCTTTTATTTTTTTACCTTGGTATTGAATTGGGTATCGAGAATTGTGGAAATTCACTGCTATTAGTATCGACTACTAGATTTCTGGTATTGTGACATCCCTAGTGGCAACAGTTGCTTCGAAGCATTCAGGTCAGCCCTATGGTTAAGTTAATCGGAGTATGCACGACTGCATGTAAACAGCAATATTAGTGGAATATTAATTTTCATTAGCGAACATAGTCTGATTACGTTTACATGCACTAAATATTCAGTTTTGTTCCCTTCTTACAAAGGTTGACGTTGTGATATTAACGCATATCCAAAAACCTGTTGATATCCAAGTCTTTCATCATGTTTAAAAGTAGGTGTGTTTCTCCTTCCGACCAGGCGGCAAGAGGCCGTGTGTCGCAAACTGCAGTAAAACCCCCAATTGAATACATATTGTTATATTCAGAATAATAGTGGGATATTAGTGTGCATGTAAATGCGGCTCAATGATGTGTTTTTTAAAACAATGGAGCTCTATGGCACAGAGGAAGAAGCTTTAGATACACACACACGATACTTGTTAGTAGACACATTCACTGTTGTTTTTGGGTCTTTTCATTGTATTTGTTGTCAAGAAACATGCAGAATATCTCCAGATCTCCAGATAAACCCTGTTGAGGCTGATTGTTGAGTCAATCATGGCTTTGAATGACGAGCTCATTTAAATCTGCCTGGCCAGGAGCAGCACTGCCGAGTCTGTTAGTGTCACTGCAGTAATTCTCGCCTTACATCTTTGTTGCTGGGTAGTAATTTTACACCTCAGTTACATGTTAAAGGAGTCAAGGTAAAGTTCAGTGCAGTTTTGTGTTGTTTAATTGATGCTTTCTCCTCCACTGGCACTGAAATCAACCGGAAACGGAGCAGGGACGGATCTGTGAGACTGTGTGTGTGACTGCAAGGCTCCTGATATAATGTAGCACTGAATGCAATCACATTTAGCAGAATGTCCTGCATTAAAAACAAAAAATTATTGAAAGAAACAGAGTCGGTTGTCTAAAAAGCACTGATGAATATTTTAGGAATCAAAGCGTATTTGATTAGTCCAGTTTGGAGGCTGTGACTTTGACCTTTGGAGTCCAACGTGCAAAGAATACAGTAGCTGTGATTTGTGTTTATGATGTCGGATTACTAGAAATAAAAGCTACTAGAAGAGCATGAAAAAAAATACAAATATGAAAACTAAGAAAACGTATCATGACGAATAGACGTGGTGGTGGAAAATGCCGTGTTTGGAGTTTGTCAGGGAACAAACAGAAATCAGAAGCCGAAGCGGAGGCAGAGTTGCGGTGCGATGGATGGATCTGTGTGGATTTTGTACAGTCGAGCTGAAGAGTGGCACCGGGAGATAAGAAGAGAGGCACACGAGAGACAAACAGAGCAGCGGAGAGAGTGAACAACAGCGGAGGGGGAAGCACAGGCTGCATTATGTTGTTGCACACCTTGACAGGCTTTCACTAACATGGATGCCAGCAAGGAAAAAAACGTGTGAATCTTGGCTCTTGTGGGGACTTAGGAAGCAGCAAAGAGAGGCAAATACATCACTCTAGGCAACTCTATGAGAGTGTGTCTGCCCAGCTGCTCTTCTGCTTGTTTGTGAGCTTTCTTACCGGTGTGTGTACACGGGATATATATGTGTGTGTGTGTGTTGCTTCCATCTGCATGAGTCCGGCTCTGATAAATGGCATGTCTGGACACAGTGGTGAGCGAGCGCCCACGCTGGCCATTGACAGCCACGGTGTCGTCTCAGCAATCCACACCAGATCAACTCGACCTTGACACATTATCATATTTATAGGAACTTTATAAAAAAAGTAGTAAAAGAGTAAAACACAGGAGGTAAAATGAGAAGCTTGCTGGGTAAAGCATGCCACAGACACTAGGATAGCGTCACAGCCGTGCAAGATACAGTCACGAAACGTTACAGGTGTGTAGTTGAGATCAAAATTAAGGTCGAGTTCAAAGGTTGGCGTGGTCGGAGCAAGGCGGCAAGAAGTAAAGGGTAGGAAGTGAGGAAGGGGCCATTGGTCCCCCCGTTTTACACCCCTGGCCCTATTTGGCGTTGGGTCTGGCCCAGGACAATATCTGATTAATGGCTGTAACCATACTTGCCAACCTTGAGTCTTCAAAAATAGGGAGGATTTCAAAACCAAAGCGGGGTGTCTCTGTGTCCTCCCTCAGAAAAATCTGAGTTTCAGAGAATCAAAGAAGAATGAAAACAAAATAATAAGTACACTGCAACAGCATTTGTATTAAATAGGCTTAGTTTTAATTTTACTTTTAATTCTCAAGAAAGAAAACTGAATAATTTGCCCCTCTGGCGTGTAGTCGGTGAATCTCTGGTATAAACTAGGAGAATATTTATCAGTTTTCATTCATTTTGTGCTCCTGCTTGAGTATTTCCTCTCTCTTAGATCTCTCCATTTCTCTCTCCTTTTCTCTCACTCATCGAAGGTGCTTTCAGACACAATGTGACAACGGCACCACTGCGCTCTGAAACCCGTTATTTTTATGTCTTTTATATTATAAAGCAGGTTTAAGTGTTTTATAAATACTGTTATTTACTATACGGAGAAACACACACAGCCCGTATTCAGAAACTGAGCGTTTGAAACAAGCCGTTAAGATTTCTGTCCATTTGTGATGTCACAAATCTACAATATTTAGACCATTACACGGTTTTAAACATTCTAAATGTGTCCCAGTTTACTTCCTGTTGCAGTGTATGTAAATAACAGCAGCTGACAGGAAGTAAACATGGACCCAAACTGTTGCCTAGCAACGCAATTCCATTGCAATTCCATTGCAATTCCGTTGAAGTGCACTAAAACGGAGCGTTTCAGACAGAGGGTAAATACAGGTATATTCAGGCAGACAGTATGAGGAAAATAAAGGATTTTTTTAACATTACAGCATGTAAACATGTTCTACTAGAAACACAAAATACATTAAGAACCTGGAAATAAGAACGATATGGGACCTTTAAACTCTGTGTTTTAGTCTGGACGGACAGAAACGGAGACCTTTGAAAACGACATCATCCTCGACCACCGGCGGTTAATTTCAACATGGATAACGAGTTACAAGCGTTGCTGACCTTGTTGTCTCTGCTAGCAGCTGTTGTGCAGTTAAATTCTGCATTTTATAGTGCTGCTGCTGCCTAGATGAGCAGGAGGGAAGCTTTTATTAGAGGGCTTTGCATCAATTCCCGTGTCCAGTGCTACTTTCTGTTTACACCGGCACGCGCATGCTAACTGTATTAGTGTGGATGAGTGAGGTAAAAGGTGTATTTTGCACACACATGGAGCCCTTTATTTTAATGTCATATATGGTACAGTATGCTCACACAAGTTGCATCAGAAAGAGAGGATAGTTTCCTCTGAATCATAACGCCTGATACTGAAAGAATAAACTCATCTGCAAAAATATAAAACAATGTCCAGGCCTTTCTTTGTCGGCTTTAGAGGGTTAACATTTCCAGCTTTGCTATTTTTAAAGATGATTTGCAGGTTGAAAAACAATAACATCAAACTGGTCACACAGCCATGCTGGGATTTTATGCAAAGTACTAAAATGTACCTCAAGTTCATCCATTACAAGAGACTTCTTCTTTGCCGCCTCGAAAGCTTCTAGTAGCTCATCAGTAAAAGGCGTGTTAATGTATTGTGCCCGGGCATCGTCCGTTTCCATGACAACAAATGGAAACCTGCTGACGAATTCATCATTTATGGCCAAGGGAGAAACGGACAGAAGAGTTTTTTTTATAAAGAGGCCTGATTGTTGTAGTCGGGGGTTTGGTGACTCCTCCTAACCCCGGTGGGAGAGAGAGCAGGGAGGTGAACTACCCAGAAACCCTTGTGTTCAGGGGTCATATCCTGTAGCTGGTGGAGATTACAACTGTCACCTCTATCAAGACACAACAGACTTCTTCTAAAAGAGGACAGAGAGTCACAGTTTCAGGTGTATACTGAGGTTGTTTGGGTGAAAACCTGAGTTGAAAAGCTATTCAGTTGGCCAAAAGAAACGAGATAAAAAGCAAAAATATATATATTTACTAGGGCTGTCAAAGCTAACGTGATAATATCGCATGAACGCAAACACGCACGGATCAATATTGAAATATTCTGTGCACATAAACAAGATGTTTGTACATCAGAATCACACCAGTATCATGTTTGGTATTTGATGTTTCTTTTGCATGATTTGTGCTCAGTGAAAAAATCCCAACATAAGTAAACTAACACGACTTTGTCACCTCTGAAGTTGATAAAAGTCTGAAGGCACTGAAGTAATCACTCTTGATCAAAATTATTCACTTCATAAATTGCGTCTGTGGCAGCTTCTCCTCTGCTTGATTCCTTTAAGAACATTTACCATCTTAAAACTGCTTCTTGCAATGTTCTCTCCATTCATCTTCTGCTTCTTGCTCTTGATAATCTCTCTCATCATAATCACCATCTTTACATGATCATTTCCATCATAATTTGTCCTTATCTTCCACTTTTTCCGTCTAATTTCCTCTGCTTTTGAGGCCTCTCCCTACGTCGCCTCCTCTCTTGTCTTCGCCGTCTCATCATTGCCTTCCTCTCGTTTGCTTCACCCCACTTCTGTCCAAGCTATTTATACCGCCTGGCAGAGCAACAAAGTTCTTCAACAGGGCTGGAGTTTGGAGAGGGAAGGCGGCCGAGGCTCACACACGGCTTCACCAGTTAATCTGGTTAGCTCCAGTCGAAGACAACAGGACAATCCTGTGGCCTTCTCTTCTTCTCTTCTTCCTCGCTCTGAGAGCCCTCTGGAAGTTTGACTTACTTGTGTTCTACATACCTAAGATGTATTATTCTGGTATGTACTGTGGCTTTCAAAAGGAAATAAACCCCACTACGCTACTAAATGGTTTTGATAAATAAATTGTTCAGGAAATGTAAAAGCTGCCTGGACGATGTTCAGTGGCAACGTTTTCTCCCGTGTCCAGTGTTATATTGTGCTATGATGTCATCGGCAGGTGGTCGTAGTGAAGAACTCACAGAGAATTATCACCTCACATCACAATATCGATATAATATCGATATATTGCCCAGCCCTACGTGCAATACGGGTGGGGGAAAACCGCACGTTAACGCGATACGATAACGTTTCCTGTCCGTGACAGAGTTAGCATGCAGCTTTATCCGTGATGTCTAGCTCTGCTTTTCCTGTCAATGTGTGAAACCCAAAGTGTTTCCATCCTTTACTGGATGTGTAGTGTTTACCACGCTGGATTTAACATGTGAGGGTGCAGCTCGTATCCACGCAGACCCTCCAACGTTTTCTGATTTCTCGTTTCGGCTTGCTGCGGTTTGTTTTGGTTGACGGATACGGAACGGATATGACGTCACCTTAATCAGACTACAACAATAAAAGCGGTAACTTCCTTCTACCTCTGCATAGACTCAAATGAAGCAAATATATCGATTCTGGTATTAAAACATTAGTTTATACGTAAGGGATAATGTACAGCGAGCCTGTCATTTTTAGTCATAGCAGAGTGGTCTCCCATCGGGATTTCTTTCACAACAATGACATTGATATTATCCCGCTTATTACACGGCTACTTACTGAAGAAATCAATATTTTGACACAAAAACGGTCCTCCAGAGTCCGACATCTGAACTGCGCCCATAGCAACGGTCTGTTATACATAGCAACAGTCTGTTATACATAGCAACGGTCTGTTATACATAGCAACAGTCTGTTATACATAGCAACGGTCTGTTATACGTAGCAACAATCTGTTATACAGACATTACAGACTGCAGAACGCTGTGATTGACCAATCAGAATCGAGTATTCAACACAGCCGTGTAATAAATGTAGTTAGAGTGTTTGGCTTCGGGGTATTTCATTTTTTAAGAATCCATGTTTTTCTAACAGACAGGGTTGAATAACTTTCATCAACAACTCACAGCTGGACTCTCGGCTTCCTTCTGTGAATAATTGCGACACTCTTTCCCATCAGACTAGTTTATAACATCCAAACTGGAAGAGTCTCCACTTAGCTCATCTGAGTTAGAGGAGCAGGTGATCCAGTAGTGTGTCCGTCCTGCCTGTGAGACATTAAGCCTTTAAATTCATTCAATACATGCCGCTGCAGCTAAACCAAGTTTATTTGCAAAACATCATGAAGAGCGCTGCACTCATCCCAAACAGCGGTGTATTAGAGAACAGAACAATAGAAAAGGAAGCAATGTGGGACATTTCAATCTGTCACTGACCACAGGATTCATTTCCTCTGACCAATCAGGGAAGATAGTGAACAATATGAAACAAAGTCTGTGTAGGAGTAGGCTCAATATCCCCACGGGAGAGACGACTCCGTCTCGCTGGGCAGCGTCTTTATACTAAATTACGTTCTTTCACAGGTAATGAGCAAATGACAAATTATATTGTAGGAATGTGAGGAGGCAGAGTCTTAGCGCTGTGGGACATTGGCAAAAATATGTTTTTTAATTTATTTTCCGGTCTTCAGATTCACCGTTCACTCAGCTGCTGCATGCTGAGTTCTGCTTCATCACTAAAATACATATGAGGGGATGATGAACGGATGGATGCAAGAACAAAGTCAGACAGACGACCTATTTCCTCATGTTTTTGAGTCTAAGTGACTAATAGCGACAACAATTTCTGAAACTGGTCCAGCGTTGAGAGAGAGCTCTGTAGACGGCAGCTGGCACCGTCATTTACATCCACTAAAAGTGCTGCTTCTTGCCATGACAGGCTCTGATTGTTATTATAAGTGTCTGACATTATGGAAAGAGTCTCGCTCGAGGAGAAGTCTCGTTCTGAATCTAGCAATTATCGCTTCATTTGAGTCCATGTGGAGGTAGAAGGAAGTTACCGCTTTCATTGTTGTAGTCTGAGTAACGTGACGTCATACTTGTTTCAAAAACCAAGACAAAGCCGTAGCGAGAAAGCAGGAAATGACGGAGGGTCACCGTGGATACGAGCTGCAGCCTCACATGTTAAATCCAGCGTGGTAAACACTACACATCCAGTAAAGGATGGAAACACTTTGGGTTTCACACATTGACAGGAAAAGCAGAGCTAGACATCACGGCTAAAGCTGCATGCTAACTCTGTCACGGACAGGAAACGTTATGGTATCGCGGTAACGTTGTGGTCGAGCCGGCTGTCGCTCTCGTCTCCGTGGTCAAATGGGCCGACGCTACGATTGTAGAGCACCCAGATACTGACATTTGTGTTCTCTGCATTGAAACGGCCCCGATGGAGCTGACCATGGATGGATAAAGAGAACGGAGCTGACGGGAGAGCTAGAGACGGACTTGGCACTGTGTGGCAAGTTGTTCTAGTCATTAATAAGAAATACAAATGTATTAATTATTAATTAATTATTTAAAATGAATTGTAACTGTGTATAAGGGTTTAGAACATTATGATAGAAGTATATGATGGTCATCCCCATGCTCTATTATGTCTCATAAGTTGTTGCAGCAATTTTGGGGTTGATACCATTTGTTACACAGATTTGGTGCTAAATTTAACCATTTTTTATCACTATAGAATTAATAAAACTGATCAATAATCCCTCCAGAATACCACATTAAGACACCAAGACCTTGAGGAACACCACAGAAAAAGCCATGCTGTGACATTTGGAGATTTCTGCAAGAATTGTATGTTTCGGCGATTGGATGGCGAGCACTTCTGTTGTGTAAGCTGCTCAGAAACCCCCTTATTGTCAATCTAGCTAGGAAAGCCATCCATCAAGTGTCTCCTATGGGGACTAACACTAACTACAGTTGGGCTCATTGGATCCACAAGAGTCTCAGCTTTACAGTGATACCCAATTTATGTAATTCAAGACTGTTTAGCGACCCCAGTATGTAGAAATATTAAAAAACTCCATTTTAGAATAGGTTTTTAGCCAAAACTGCATGTGATTATCATAAAGTGGGCATGTCTGTTAAGGGGAGACTCGTGGGTACCCAAAGAACCCATTTACATTCACATATCTGGAGGTCAGAGGTCAAAGGACCCCTTTGAAAATGGACATGACAGTTTTTCCTCGCCAAAATGTAGCACAAGTTTGTAGCGTTTTTTAGCCTACTTCAAGACAAGCTAGTATGACATGGTTGGTACCGATGGATTCCTCGGGTTTTTCTAGTTTCATATGATATCTGTAGCTTCACTCTAGCTCTAAAACTGATCCTGCTACAGCCTCTGAAACACAGTAAAGTCAGTCGGGATTGCCCGCCCTTTCTGGAGTGAACCCGGCAGACGGAGTTGATCGACATCCTTCATCCTCCTCTTCCCCCTCAGCCTAAAGCGGTGTGGGTTTACCTAACCCCTGTCTTGGCTTGGCCTCAGTCCCCTGGCCCCTGGGCAGCAATAAAAACAGGTAAACAGTGGGGAGGCTGGAGCACACCAATAACGAAGGGGGATTAAATGGGCTGTGTGACTCATTAACTGTCAATCGCCCCCCAAATCCCTCCAACCGCTCACACACACACACACACACACAAACACACACACACACACACACACATACAGCTGTGGTTTCTACTGAACTGGACTCCCTCAGCACCCGAGCGGGCAGTATGAGAGTCTGAAGAGCTGAGGAGTGGAACCAAACGAATGAAATGAGATAGATATTGAGATGCAATGGCTTCTTCATTTCCAGTTTAAAGGTGCAATCAGAACAATTTCTACTGCTCCGAACCACAAAACCACCTAAATGAGCCGCTGATCAGCAACCATGACTCAAACATTATCTCTATTTCAGATGCTGAAATTTTTAAGCTTTCACTTTCTGGCCTCAAAATAAATCTCATCCACTCCGCTCCAGTTTAGTCCTCCATCATCTGAGGAATATTTCAACAACTCCACGCTCTCTATTCCGGTCGGATTGGGAAATACTGGTTCATGCTTTTATCATCAGCGGACTCTGTAACTGCAACACTCTTTTTACTGATCTTCCTGTAAAAAAACACATCTAATTCAAAATGCAGCTAATCGTGTCTCGATTAGGACCAAAAACATAATTTGTACATTTCTACTATGAGCAGAAAGCAAGAATAAGACAAGAATAAAGAGCACAGAGCTGAAGAAGGCTGGAAAGATGCAGACAATATGGTCAAAGTTTAGTTTTATTGCTATTAGGGCTGTCAAAGTTAACGTGATAATAACGCGTTTGCCACTAATTTCTTTAATGCATTAACGCGACTTGTGATTTTTAGATTGTAGCAGGCTCAGTTTTAAAGCTAGAGTGAAGATACTGGTAGCATATAAAACTACAAAACCTAATGAATCCATCGGTACCAACCATGTCATACTAACTTGTCATGAAGGAGGTTAAATAACGCTCCAAACTCGCATTAAACTTTGATGTGGAAAAACTGTCATGGTCATTATCAAAGGGGTCCCTTGACCTCTGACCTCCAGATCAGTGAATGTAAATGGGTTCTATGGGTACCCACGAGTCTCCCCTTTACAGACATGCCCACTTTATGGGGCTGCACGATTTAAAGGGGACATATTATGCTCATCATCAGGTTCATGTTTGTATTTTGGTTTTCTACTAGAACATGTTTACATGCTTTAATGTTCAAACAACACATTATTTTCCTCATACTGTCTGTCTGAATAAACCTGTATTCACCCTCTGTCTGAAACGCTTCCTTTTAGTGCATGTCAACGGAATTGCGTTGCTAAGTAACAGCTTGTGTCCATGTTTACTTCCTGTCAGCTGATGTCATTCACATACACTGCAACAGGAAATAAACTGGGACACATTTAGAATGTTAACGTTTAAAACTGTGTAATTGTTTAAATATTGTAGATTTGTGACATCACAAATGTACAGAAATCCTAACGGCTTGTTTCAAACGCAGTTTCTGAATACGAGCTGTGTGTTTTTATCTGTGGATTGAGTGTTTTGATGCTTTCTATATATATATATATAATCACTGCTTTATAATATGAAAGACATGAAAATCTCACTTTTTTACAATATGGGACCTTTAAAAAGAAAACATATCCAACTGCGATTATTTTGACTGATATTTCAATTGTGATATGATTTGCAATATTAGAGTGAACTTTTACATCATTGTTCTCATTTTCATTGAAAAACATTAGAATGATTATGGTAATGACTTAAGTCTGCAGAATATGATGTGTAGGCCAGGACGTCTCTGCAGCGCCACAATATTGAATTTAAAACGGTATCTTGACACATATTTCACCTTTAATAAACCTTCTGCTTTATCTTCTTTTATTTAAGACTAAACACAAGGGGGGGGGGCGGGGGCGGGTGGGGGGGTTGTGTGTGTCTGCATCTATATTAGAACCTATTTTCTATAATGTGCTTGTGCTCTAAAAATAAACTTGAATTTAAACAACTTGAAGGACGGGCGTAGCGTTTTGCTCTAAAGCCAAACAGCTCATTTAACATTTCCGTTATTTATCTGCAGGAATGAGTTTGCAGATTGACCTCTACTTATCACCACATCAGGTGAATATCAGATGACTTGGTGTCTCTTTGAAATACCGATCTGTGATCATCATGCTGCTGTGATCCCGTCCGTCACCAACCAACCAGTAAACGTTGCTCCAGGTCTGATTTGTGTACATCAGCGTGTGATAGTCACAGAGTGTGAGGAGGAAACAAAGAACTCCCCAAACAGCTCTGGTATGTCGTTATTTTAGACGAACTATGTCTGCAGACATAAATAGTTAAAAAATGACTGATGCCACAAAACACACAGAACAAATGTTTCCACCAACAAACACAGACTTTGAAGTCTTTGCAGCCAGAAAGGCAGACTGGAACAGACTTGGTCAAACTGATCAGTCGAGTCGCCCGAAACATATTCTTAATCAGCCCAACGGTCTTAATGTGAGTCTGCTGATAGGGAATAAGAGGTGTCAGTGCTCACACACAAATATGTGAATATCTGAGCTAGTTTAGAAACATTATCTCCGTCACATAGTTTGTCCACCAGAGAGCTTCATGTCTGTAAACATCTTGGTCGCAGTTCTTTAATAACCATTTAAATGCTTGTTTGTTTATGTTGAGAAATTAATATTGGCTACGTCGCTATTAATAGTTTTTGACTCTATATTGATATCATATTGATCGTCTGATGATGAACAATTTGTAGAGAAAGACTCAAAAATCCTTTCATGTCATAGCTCATCCTGTGACTGTTCTGTCATGCTTTACTCCAGTGTGTATATACATGGAGGAGGAGTCTGTTGTCATAGAGACACTGCAGCTGGAATGATCACATACGGTGGTCATACGAGTGACGGCTCAACAATAAGGATTGCCCGGGGAAAGTAAAATGCCTCATCGGCCGAGCAAATCTAGCTACTCAATTGCCCAATCAGGCTAGTGGTAAAATATAATTCAACATATTTGTTATCTGGAGCTGATGATGGAAGTAGTTAAGGAGTGAGCCTTCTCGCTTCCTTCTCATCTCTGTTGAGAGTTGCACATGCACAGTACCGGTCGGGCACTCGCAAGAAAATGAGGGGCGGGTAAAGGCAAAGTTTATGAGCTGACGCGCTAACGAGCATTTCAATTACAGGTGTGATCCCGTCCACTGCCCAATTCAACACCCCGTTGCCACATATGAAACAAATTGGCACACAAACAGCCTTCTGCAGCCGTGGAAGCAAGCTAACCAACTGGATCAACAGAGATATAACGTTAACGTTAGATTCTACCCGACCTGAAAAGCCTCGCCACATATCGAGCGTAGCGTTAGTTCAGGCAGGCCATGAAGTCAAGCGCTGCTCATATGACAGCTATCAGCTGATAGTAGCCGATCTTAAACCAGCCCAATCAGCTGATGCATCAGCTGACGGATCAGCTGATTCCCCTCTATGCATTCATTGGCAAATTTCATACAGGGCGCCTTATTTAAGCTGCTTCAACCTGCCTACCTTTGCTGCTTCCTCTACAAAGCCGCTCGCAACCCACCTCCACCCCACCACCTCCTTTTAATACTGTGTCTGACTTAATCAATGTCATTTCTGTTGTAATTGATGCTGGCTCTGTTCTGCACCCAGGGGGGTCTTTGCTGCTGCTCTCCCTGCCTTTTGCTTTCCATGTATGCACATGGAAGGGCAAGGAGGTGTGCTCTCCTTGCATTATGCTACCACGTAGGCACGTGGATGGGCAGAGAGGTCCCAGAGCAGAGCCATACCGCCAATATACTGTATATATTACTGCAAATGGAAATAGTTTCTTTGACTAAAGTGGTCCCGACTGAAATCTCTGTGGTCCGTGTGCAGCTGGTTATCAACGCGGCGAGTATTTGAAACATACAGCCGGTGAAGTGATTCTGACTGCTGCTGGCCAGAGGCTAATGTTGTGATGCTAACTTGTTTTCAATTTGGACCGCAGTACCCATTTGAAACGCTGGCAGTCAATACTACATATTGCTCCTTTAACGTTGAACCTTGCAAGTAGGTTTAATGTGAACGTGAGAAGAAGATAAAGAGCAAAGACGGCCCTGGATGATTCGTTTCCATATGAAAAGTGTTTTCCAGTGCGGTGACAGTGATTGTGTACTCACCACTGGAGCAGTCCAGTCCTCCCCAGCCGGGCTCACACTGGCAGGTATCAGGAGAGACACAGCGTCCGTGGGCACACTCTTCAGTACACAACGCTGAGGAGGAGGAGGAGGAGGAAGAGGAGGACACAAAGATTCATATTAAAACTCTTCTTTAAATACATCTGAGTCCGTCTGGCTGTCTTCTTAAATCTGATCAATTACCAAGATCCTGTTGATCTCAGCCTTCTCAAGCATGGGCAACAGATATTCACAAAGGTTCATGCCAGAGGGGTAAATTATTCAGTTTTCCTTCCTGGGAATTAAAAGTAAAAATTAAAAGTATTTAACATAACAATGCTGTTGCAGTGTACTCATTATTTTCATTCTTTACAAGACATCAGGATGCAGGAAACAAAGTCTCTGAAACTTCTTTATTTTTGAGGTCTCAAGGAAGTATGGTTTATATATTATAGCGTTATTCCAGTATTATGGAAAGCACAATAACCAATTTCATCACACTTTGTCATTTGCTAGATTTATTTTAATGTTTTTGTCCCCAGCACTTCTGAAAACTTCATCCATGAGTGAATCAAGCATTTTCTGACAACAGAATTTGGGGGAGAAATGAAAGAAAGTGTATCTAGCTCAAGTTTTTCAAAAAGATTTTGGGCCATAAAATGAATGAACTATGAAGGCCTTAAGTCTGTGCATGAAGAAGAGTCCCTTAGAGAGTCTGATCACATCCCCGCTGTCAATGTTTCACTTGTTTGACAATTTAATACATCAATGAGGCACAGATTAATCCATCTAGAGTACAAATTGTGAGTGTCTGTTAATATTTATGTATTCAAAGAAATCATCTCAGCTCAGATATGGTGAGATGCTGCGAGCCGGTTCTCCTGATGGCGTGAGGAATATTATCTGTTGTGTACCGCAAAACCGATAAGGCAGCAGTGACATCTTCATTTTCACCTTACGCTTCTGCAGCTGGTGTAATATTTCATCAGGACACAACCTTTACAGTGGAGAGCTGTCATACACTATCTGAAGGTTTAAAACAAACGACTCTATCGCAGCGTAATAAACGATGCAGTGTTTTCACACGGCCGCCGCCGTGTCTCGCCGTGTTGTTATCTGGAGCAGCGATTAGCTCAGAGGCCGGAAGGTGGCCGCGAGAAGGTGTGAGGACGAGAGAGAAAGTTAAAGAGAGAAAGATGAAAAAGACTAAAACAAAGACAGAGACAACAATAAAAACTGATGACACACACACAAATTAAACACCTAAAAGTGAATCTGAAGACGTCACTCCCGCTGACTTCAAAAGAGTAACAAGTAAAACTTTAATCCAGATGACTTTTAATAATATAAAACTTGACTTTTTCACTGGCAGTTATTGTCATTACATCATAAATTTTGAGCAGCTCTCAAGGAGAAACCGCCAACTCTTTTATACTCCATAATGTAATATACTATACATATCCATAATGTCTTATGTGTGATTTAATAATAACTAGGGCTGTCAAAGTTAAAGCGATAAAAACACAAATTTGTTTTACTGCCACTAATTTCTTTAACGCAATTGATATCACTGAGGTTGTAGCGGGCTCAGTTTTAAAGCTAGAGTGAAGATACTCTCATATGAAACTAAAAAACCTGATGAATCCATCGGTACCAACCATGTCATACTAGCTGGTCATGAAGGAGGTTAAATAACGCTCCAAACTTGCGTTAAATTTTGGGCAAAAACTGTCATGTCCATTTTGAAAGGGGTCCCTTGACGCGGGGGTAGAACAATATATATATACATATATATATATATACGTGTATATATATATACTTATCTCCCTCTTAAGCTCATTTTTTAAACCTTTATGTAACCAGGAAGTATCTTCTTCAAGTTATTTCTCGTTTTTTAAATCCATAAACAAACACAAACGACAGATTGTCGTTGTGCAGAGCGCTACGTGCTGCAGCTATTTCTTGGCCGGGCTCAGTGACTTTGTGGAATATTGTCGTAACCGTGAGGTTGCCAAGCAAACAGCGGAGAGTGTAAATGGAGTCAGAGCGGCGAGGTGTCCAGGGTGTACTCTGCCCCGATGCATGCTGGGAAAGGCAGTAATTGTTAACAGCCCCACAGCTCAAGAATAATCATTTGAAATAGACAAAAAACTATAAAAATGGTAATTTAACCCGTCACACTAAAAGCCCCCAATGTTGCTTAATGGAATGAAAAAATCTGAGTGCAGATGATAAACAGCTCCAGTATCCTCTGTGCCACTTGTTAAAAGTGAATGGCTGAACTTTATCTAACATCCCCTGCAACTCATTTTGTGAGGATCACTTGTGTATCACAGCATGAATACTGCATCATACATCAGGTAGGGATTGTTGCTGGGAGAAGACGGAGCTGACAGCTTGGAGACTTTAGCTCCTCCATCACAGAGATATGATGTGCTGCTGCTCCGGCTCTCTGTTTGTGCAGCTGATTCCTCTCGAACGGAAACAGGCAGCTCCACTTGCAGAAAAGGGACAAATGAACATCGCATAAATGAAAAGGAACGCTTCTTTAGTTTGCACACATAAAAATGCAAGCTCACACACACACACAACTAATCCTGCATCACACACACACGTTCACACACTAGCTGTGCTTTAAGGCTATTTCAAATCAGCATAAAAAGTGAAGTGCTGAGTTTTTGAAAGTTGCAAAGAAGAACGCGAGCAGGGAGGAGAAGTGGGTCCAGGAGTTAGACCGGCCTCGGTGAAGCCAGGTTTTATTGGTCTTAAGGTACTTTAGCCACAGAGGGGTCGTCCTCGATAAATTTATTGTGGCACTGTGTCAACATTTTACAGCTTTTTTTCATGCAATAGGACGGGAACCCTCGCAGCCACATGCACTTGGCACTGCACACTGACTGAGTAAAGATTTAAGACTGGTGGAAGGGAGACTGAAAGCTTTACATTCGTTGTGAACACCAGTGTATTTCACCAGTGGCATGTGTGTTTTAGTGTGACGAGTATGTGTTTGCACTGTGTCTTCTGAAACAACTCATATGATCTGTCATCTCTGTGGTTAAGATTCTGGTTAGCCAGATTTCAACATAGTAAATAGGAACTTGGTTTGGTGAGCTGACATGGAACAAAACCCTAACATCACATATTAGACTGTATATAAGAAGTCGATGTAGTCATGTGACGTGACACGCGGCTGCGTGGCGTGGCGGCTGCATGATTCACGCGTCGGGTGTTCAGACCAGCTGTGTTTCAGCTGCGTCTCTGCTGCTGCAGCCCTTTCTTTCTACATAGAGTTCGTCTTTCATAATGGCCATTTCATTTCATTATAAATATCATTTATATTTATTTTAGACAGAGAAAGGTTAAGAAATGTGGTAATTTGTAAATAATAGTAATAATCCAAAATTAAAACTCTGTACTATATTCAATCATGGAGCTCTCCAAGTCACTGCATGTTCTACAACACTGTCTGGCACATATTTCAGAATAAAAGCCTTGTGTTAACAAACGAAGGAATTCTGTCCACAGAAAAACATTTTTGATGGCTTTTATTTTGAAATGACAGCAGGAAGTGTTGATTTAAAAATAAGTCTTTACTTTTTTTTCATGTCCGTAACATTTTCTAGAGATAGAGATTGAAACTGTAGTAATGTTGCTGGTATGATGTTAATATACTGTCAATAGATCACCTTCACTGTCTGTTGTTGCTGTGAACCGCACGGCACGCGTCAAAAATAGGTGAGACCTCTATTCTCTAGAAGAGACGCAGCTGAAACGCGTCTCACGCATGTCTCACGCATGTCTCACGCACGTCTCACTCACGTCTCACGCGGGGCTGCTCTAATCTGTTTACACGGACGCCGAAATAAAAAACAACAGGTAACGCAGCCGCCACGCGCTCCTGACGTTCCCAGTGTGTCTCGGGTTTAAGCTTTTGAAGTTCAGAATTTCAGGCGTCGGCATTTTGTTTTTTTGGAACCAGAAGTGACATGAGAGGGTGGAGCTAAGTACAACCAAACGCTGAATAAGACACACTGTGAAAGGGGTTAAGGTTGTGAGACAAAAACACGGACAACACCCAGACCGGACAACGCTGTGGTAGCGACCTGTCAATCACAAGGTAGCCACGTCCTAAAGCATAGAGAGACGAAGTCCCGCCCCTTCCGGTGGGACCTTATTTCGGAAAAAATATGAACGGTAGTCAACGGAGAGAGACACATATTTGCAGTTTGTTGTAAAACTGTCGAAGTATCAGACTGTGAAAATACGTAATTAGAAAGACGACACACCCCAACAGGACAGGAACAGCGGTCTCCTGGGGAAAGTCTGGTGTTTTGACAAATCTACAAACCCCTCACCCGCCTGTAGTGGACTTTCTCGCTTGTTATACTCATTATTATACCACGTAACTTTCATTAATAGTCGCTCGATATACTACGTCACCTGCTCTGCGCGTCGCTCGTTGAACTACGTCATTCGCTGCGGCCTTCTGCAGACTATTTGTGATACGTCAAAGACAAACGAAATCCGCGACAAAATAAGTTTCCCTCCAAATGTAACTGAGAATGCAATGTTTAGGAGACAGGGCTGGTTTTGGTGTGTACCAGTCCCTTTCGGTCCAGCACCTTCTGCTCTCTCTTCATATTTCCTCTGTTTCTAAAGTCAGTTTACAAATTGAAGAGGCACAAATCCAAAAGAAAAAAGGCTTTGTACTTAAGACAGGACAGTCATTACTCTGATGGCTGCAAGAGGTCAAAAGAGAGTGAACACGGGGCGTTCTAAGTGTCTGAGCAAACGGCCAACGCTGTTGTTTTTCTGTCGAGGCTTTAGATTTAAGAATCCATTGCCAGAGTTCATTTGTCTTTTTTATTGTTTTTATATTTTGTTCTCGCTACTGGACTTCAGGAATCCCAGAATCCATTTATTTTCTCAGTTTTCATATAGGTAACTGCCTATGTATATATACCTCTTATGTTCTTCTTTCAGCCTTCTTATGACCCATTAAAATGAGGCAATGTCAACTTTGTCACACATCTCATGTGTCTTTCATGTCAAATGTGAGTTGTCAACAGTTCTGCCAAAGAGTGATAGTGATTGTTATATTTCAATATCTTTTAAAGCAGTGGTTCTACTTGGTTAGGTTTAGTAAAAAAAAACGTAATTGTCTATGCTTAAAATGATAACGGAAGAGAACATTAACTTTTACGGCCGGGAAAGACTGGGAACGTCAGCAGCGCGTGGCGGCTACCTCGCTGAACTGCTGCGTCTCTGTGAGAGACGCAGCAGTTCAGCGTTTCCGATATCCAATCCAGATATTTGAGTCAGTATCGGCCCGATATCCGAGCCGGTATCGGTGCATCCCTACCATTGTTTTAGAGGCCTGAAGAGGTAAAACTAGACAATATTAGACAAGACAAAAAAAAACAAAAAGAACAAATACAAAGACGCCAAAATAATAAGAATAATATATTTTTGTGTAGCAGAACTGTATTTTTTTAATCTTTCATTTCCTGTTAATCATTTCGCGACCCCTCAGATTTCTCTTCTGACCCCTAAAGTGGGTCTCGACCTTCAGGTTGGGAACCTATATAACCTGTAGGATTGTTATTTGTCATCGTGTGGTTCCACCGTTATCAAAGAAAGCAAGGAAAAGACGAAGGACGGGGTCACTGCTGCAAGCTGAACTTTGTAACGAGCTAAAAGCCATCAGGATTAACAGTTTCTATGAGAGCACTTCTTTTTGCCATCCAGCATATTTTTTGGAAAGAGTGAGAGAGAAAAGTGTAAACGCCTGCAAATACAGGACCAGATTTTAATAAGAGAGCCAAAGACACATGCTCTTGTAATCCTGAAGGAGAGTTGATAAATCATTAAACGGGTCCCTAATCCTTTCATCCTGAGGATTGGAGCATAAGCAGCTACTGTACAAGGAGGATTACATCAGCAACGGGTACAAAAAGATTAATAGATATCAAATTAAATAATCGCTGCCTTAATTCCAGCTATTGTCTCTGCATGCTGAAGCAGTCCTCGGTGCCCTTGAATCTCTTGATCTGCTGCAGCAGGAGGGATGAGAGCGGCGGTATGAGCGGCGGTGTGAACGGCGGTGTGAGCATCATGACAGCGAACAGCGGTGGGAGCGACTGTAAGTGCACACCTGACATCTTCCTCCGGCGTCTGATCTCTGAGTAAAACTGTCGACACGGCTCATCACGGCTCCCCGGGGCGACGGGGATTGAACATTAAATTGAACAGAAAAAAAGTATTAATTAATATTTCTCCTCTTGCACTCTGGACACGCTGATCCATTTAGAATGTTCTTTTTCATAAAATCATTAGACTTTTTTCACTAAGACACTAATTTGCTGAATAAATAATTGCATGTTACTGAATACATTATCAGGCTATTAAAAGATAACGCTCTCTGCATCCAAACTGTTGCATTATTCTTTTTCCCGTCGCACTATTTGCAAAACCTCTTCTCTGTGTCAAGTCAGTCAAATCACAGGTATCGAGGATAAACATCCATAAATGTATTTACCAGAGCTGTCAAAGTTAACGCGATAATAACACGTTAACGCAAATTTGTTTTAACGCAACGTTCGATTTTTAGGTGGTAGCGGCTCAGTTTTAAAGCTAGAGTGAAAGAGGTTAAATAATGCTCCAAACTGGAAAACTGGCATGGCCATTTGCAAAAAGGGGTCCCCTGACCTCTGACCTCCAGATGTGTGAATAAAAATGGGTTCTATTGATTTCCAGTAATAAATATATACATACATTTGCATAAAGCAAGCATAGTTGAGTACTAAATACTTACTCTTTTGACTTTATTTTTATCTGGACCTCCTCCAGTTTTATACACAAGAAGCAGGATTTACAGAAAAATCATGCAATATTGCCCAAAAGCAATTCTGACCTGGACCACTGACAGTTACTCAGCTTTTATTTAGACTTTTTACATTTCTTTGGAGGTGTAGTACAACTACAGTTCATTCTTTATCATTTGTTTAATTTAGGTTCAAATATTGTGTTATTCTTTGGGCTTTTTATCAATTTAAAACATTACTAATCTGTGATTAATTTGCGATTAATCACGATTAAACCCATTTTCAGTCACATATTTTGAGGTCAGAGGTCAAGGGACCCCTTTAACCTCCTTCACGACAAGAATGTATGACATGGTTAGTACCAATGGATTCTTTAGGTTTTCTAGTTTCATATGATGCCAGTATCTTCACTCCAGCTTTAAAAACTGAGCTCGGTAAAACCTCCGGAAGATCAATTGCGTTAAAGCGTTAAAGAAATTAGTGGCGTTAAAATGAATTTGCGTTGTCGCGTTAACTTTGAAAGCCCTAGTTATTTTGTATATTTTCTGAGCAGCTAAACCTGCACATACACTGTACGTGGAGTATAAATGGCAGTCTAGACGGTTTAAACTTCTGCTGTAATCTGAATACAGATATTTTGAATATACAGAGTTTTCCGTTACACCCCTACAGTGCATGTTATTTTGCATTACTGACACATAAAAAATGTATTATTCTATAAAAGAAGAGAGCAACAACATTAATTGGAGTTATGGGATTACAGAATGAATGTTTTTGTTGTAGGATGTGATCACAAATCTCATTCCAGCAGTAGTTAATATCCGGTTTGCTGAGGTTTCGGTGGGTGACAGAGAGGTGAGGGGGGTAAAGGTCGAAGCAGGTTGATGGGTGAAGAGGTCGCAGACGGTCAAGCTGCTCGGGGGTCAACGGCCAGAGAGGCGACGCAAACGGCAGTCAGGATCCAGGCGAGAAAAAAAAGATTGAGCTGGACCCCAGAATGAAAAAAAGGGGACAACTGAGGGAGGAATCTGACAAAAGATAAAATGGCCTCAGGCTGAGATGAAAAATAACAAAAGGTTTCCTACGCGTGCAAGAGAGGGAACATCCACAAAAGATGTGTTCAGTTTAGGGTGCTTCCGTAAAAATTTAGAAGCAAAGACATGAACGCTACCCTGCACACGATTACTGGTTTATTTAAGATATGGAGATAAACAGGAAAACAGAGCGCTCACTAAACAGCCAGGAAACACGGGAAGAGGAAAGACCTCTAATCAAATTAGCAGCCCTCCTCCTCCTCCTCCTCCTCCTCCTCGTCTCTCTCTAGCGGGAGGGAAACCGTTCAATTAGCTCCGGCTGTGCATATCACACAACAAAAGAGCTGTCCCAGGCCATTAACGTTAGCCAACCAGGCAGGCGTCTAGTTAACACTGAAGAATTAGCTTCCGGCGTTCAAACTACTCAGCCACCGGGAGCGCGAGGCCGTTAGTGTGTGAGTGTGTTTGTGTGTGTGTGTGTGTGTGTGTGTGGAGCAAGCATCACACAATAGAGTGGAGGGTTATTTGTCTCGGCCCCTCCGGGAGAATCTAATAAAGTTGTTTACAAGCAGATGTTGAATAAAGACACACAATGCGCTCCTCTTTACCCTCCTCACCCCCTCAGGAAAACCCATTCACTTCCTCTCCTCAATGAGAAAAGGCAACACACTGGCCTATAGAATTTACCATCTAGGGTGGATAATTGATTTCTCTTGCTGGATCGAGGAAGGATACCAGCGTGAGGTAAAGACTCAGGGAGGCAGCGAGATATTCTCTCTGTTTCTGAATGCTGATTGTTGACTTTTAAGTTCAAGCTTCTCCAGTATACGTTCAAGGTCTCACTTTTATCTGCATGTGTTTGCTTGCAATGAACAGACAATAAATAAAATGATTTTCCTCTAAAGAGCGTAACAACACTTATTTCACCCTTGTTATACTGTATATGAAAAGCAGCTCACTCTGGGCACTTCACTTATGGATCTGGACATTTCTGTGAAAGTTAATCACATTAAACTATTAACAGCCAACGTGCACACATACACTAATTGTTGACTGGCTAGAGGCTAAATTAAAGGACAGAACATCTTATCTGTCCTTTTAATATACATGTATAATATAATATTCACTGTGAGACACTAAACACTAGTGTTTCTAGTGGAGACTGAAAATAACACATTTAAAGGGACTGTTTGTAATTTCTTACGCGTATAAATCATTGCTGGTTGGTGTCCCATGCGCGCTCGCGTGTGGCTACGCTGTTCAGACTCAGACTCCAACACAAAGACCTGGCTCTGGAGCGAGAAACGTTATCGTCTCCGACCAAAACTCTGGTGTCTCCCCTGTTCCCTTCGACCGCAGTCGGGAGGCTGAGGCAGGAAAACACAGTATCAGCAGTGATTCATGGAGAGACCTTGGTCTGGTCAGCTAACATTACTGCCAAGCAGCTGAAATATAGAGTGATATTGTGCTTTTAGCTGACGTGTGTCTCCTCACTGTTTTGACCGATGCTCGTTCATGTCTATGTAGAGCGAGCACAAGCGCGAGCAACAGGACGCTGACTTTCGTTGACTTAACGGCCACAGGTGTCGCTGTTAACAAGACATTTCTGATTCTTACATAGAGTCCCTTTAAGTAAGAGTCAAATATTGCATGCCGTAAACATCGATCAACATTCACTACAGCTGTGTTTTGGAGAAACTAAGAACTTTTTTTTGGATTTGTAGAATTGAGATGAAATGAAAAATGCCTTTTTAAAACTTTTAGATCACATCCCCGGTCATATTGAACACCTATTTAACAATATATGCAAAATTAGGACTGTCAAAGTCTAATCAATGTCTAATTTTCACACATTAACGCAATTGATCTTTCGGAGGTTGTAGCCACAAATTGTACCACGAATACATGGCTCCTACCGCCACCGATATCTGATCAGTTTATCCTTGAGTCCAAGTGGACATTTGCACCAAATTTGAAGAAATTCCCTCGGGGCGTTCCTGAGATATCACGTTCACAATAACCAAATAAAATAATCAAAACCATAATTCTTCCAGTCACGGCTGTCGTTTGTCGTAGAGGCATAAAAAAAATACAACTACTGGATCAGCAAAACTCAATAAAAACAGCTTAAATGAACCGTTTTACTAGTCGGGGGGACAGTTGGTGTGTTCATGACTTTTTGAGCTTTATCAGATGTGAAGAGATAAATAGATATGTGAGAGAACGAGAAGCCTCTCTAACAATCAAGACGAGCAGCTGAAGGCCGGGTTTACAGTTAAATAAAGAATCCTGTATGTGTCGTATCAGCTCTGACTGAACATCTGTCGTCTCATCTGCTCCGTCTAATTGTCTGATGTTCTGTTTGATGTCAGACTTGTGTTTTTCTCTGGCTGGAAAGACATAAAACGAGCTTCAAAACTGCAGAGAAATATTGGTGTTTTATCTCACTGACCAGCTTCTTCAACAGCAGATCATCACTTCCCACGCACCGGGGAATAAAGCTCATCTGTTTATGAGGCGAATGTGACAAATATCACAAAGATAGACGCTCTCTCGCACTTCAAATAAAAGGCGTCAGAGGAGGAACGAGCCATCGGCTGATTTGCCCGATGAAGCCCTCGGTGACCCGAGAAGACAGTTTGCTCAAACAACATATCTTCAGAATAAAAGTTTCAGTTATCTGACAACATCTAACTCCATATTAGCAGATGTTTTGTGCTTGCAGCTTTTCCTTTTTCTATCTTTTTCTCTTCTGTTTGCGTTGATTTCAAAGCTCTGTGTGGTGAAACTTTCAGTAGAAATGGATCCACTTTGTAACAGAGCCGGACTGATCTAACTCTGACAGCTCTAACAGCAGATATATGGATAACTGCAAGTGGAAAGATAACGACTGAGATTGAATCACTGTTCCACAAGATACACTAACAAGCCGGGAAACTTTGTGTGTATCAAGTGGAAAAAAGTTTGAAAATAACAATGCAGATGACAGGAAAATGATTTTGTTTGTTGCAGAGACGTTATGTATTGTGGAGATAGTGCCGTCTGACAGGAAACAACAATGGTGGCTGTGTTTTTATTGCCATTTGATCAAACACAGTGTGCATTTACTGCATTATAAGAGCACCCTGACCTTCACATATATAGAAGAAAGCAATGTGTGTTAAATCCTCATGGATAAAGTCAAATTGCTGCTCAGTCAGGATGTGAACTGAGTCGTTCATTTGGTCTTTATGTCGTTGTTATATCAGCTCAGATCTTTGTTTCTGTCGGTTACACAGCACTATGAAAACCTCTGTTCCTTCCAGCAGCGCAGATTTAACAAGACTATTATTTGAAACAAAGTGGTCATAAGATACATTTTGTTATATGCTGCTGATTAAATTTGGATTATTACTTTGTCCAGGCAGACGTCTGTAAGAAGAGTATCTGCAGTTTTTTGGGTTTACAACTTATTACACCATGGAGAATTTTCAATTCTGATTGGCTGGCAGGAGTGCGTTATTTCCTTGTAACATCCGGTATAACTGGACACCTCTGACACAGGTGACGTTATAAAAGAATGAACCAGTATTAAAAACTGCACTTATCAATATTTTTCTATAAACAATGGATCAAATGACGGTGATGAATAGGGCTGTACCAAATAGTTCAAAGCTTCATTCATAACTTTTACATTAGCATTCGAAATCAGCATTAGAAATATGCACAGCTTTTATATGTGTGTGTGTATATATCTATATATAGATATATACACACACACATATAAAAGCTGCGCATATTATATATATATATATATATATATATGACGACAGATGTTTGAAGCGTCATTCAAAAACAATCAATAGAAGCTTTAAATGTAAACAAATATATATATATATATATATATATATATATATATATATATCTATTCGGTACAGCCCTAACTGTATGTAATGTGAAAGGAGGAGCTCGTAGTGATGAACCCACAGAGATCTCTCTCATCAACTTTTAGCCAGTTTTAGCTCATTGTTTTGGTTTGCACGACAACAACTCTGCTCCAATCAATCTCATTTCCAGGGAAAAAGCTCTGATAAACAAAGTGTTCACTACCTACCAGCACCAAACAGCAGACAGACACTGCTGCAGAGCATTTACCACGAGTCTATCTCCTATCTGACCGTGTTTTTAGTTTGTTCTGTTGCCCTTAAATGACCATGAAGAAATTAAAAAACCTATTAATGCAGATTTAAATGCAGGAAGCAACGGCAACAGTTCTGAAGCTTCAGCACGTTTAACAGTTTAGCTAAAGAGCTGCCGTTCAGAAACGTTCTTCCTCACACTGCAGTTGATTTGGTCCAGATTCTTGCAAATATCATTAATAACTGGAAACATAATCTTATCAATACTACGAGGCCGATGATACACAGCTTTTCTCTATTCTTGTTTGAGTATCTTGTTCACAATTAGAGAGCAGATAATGAGAGAAACTTCTCTGCATGTGTGCGATGAAACCGGATGTTGATGTTGTAGTTTAAAAACTCTGTAATCAGCACCCTGTTGTACTCGCTTCATGTTGTCGAGCAATACAGGA
Organism: Sebastes umbrosus; assembly: GCF_015220745.1. Classification (NCBI taxonomy): domain Eukaryota; kingdom Metazoa; phylum Chordata; class Actinopteri; order Perciformes; family Sebastidae; genus Sebastes; species Sebastes umbrosus. The sequence continues at coordinate 1,844,534 of NC_051270.1, read as the reverse complement.
AGCAGAAGTGTCAAAAATGGATTCCATGGAGGCAAGGGACCTTCTCTGTGAACCACTATAATTATAGAGGTTTCACATTCACCAGGTAACACAACATCATTTTATAGTCTTTTTAATATTATAAAAATATCTGTTTAGATGAAAAGGAGAGTATGGGACTTACGAACACAAAGGTTTCCACTTTCAAAGAAGCCGGGGCAGCACTGAGAGCGTCGCCTGTACATCGTCCTCACTCCTCTTCTGTACGCCGTCTTGTAGCTGATCCTGTGCACGTCACACACACACACACACACACACACACACACACATACACACACACAGAATTTTAGTTTAAAACATTCAAAAAACATTGTCAACAGACTGTACAGAGGTCACAGTGTTGACGTGTGTTGATGTCAAAGACGTCTATGTATTGTGCTGCAGAGGTATCTGCTGGAATGAGCATGCTAACCAGCCAGCCCCGGCCCGTCCTCTCCTGTAATACCACTTGTTCCTCTAGAGGCGATAGAGAGTCACTGTAGCGTCCAGTCTGTCCTCGGTCCAACATGAGAGGACCAAGAAGTCGAGCTGCCCAGAGGGCTGTTCAATCACGTTGTCGGTACAGAGCATGGATGTATAATAAGACCTGGATACAGCGCCGCCGCTCAGCTTCGCTTCCAATTTTTTTTCCAGTGACAACTCACGGTATTGCAGCGAAAAATCCCCCGTAGACCACCATTGTAAAAGAGACGTCTGTAAAACTGTTGAAAGGACACCTTGAACTGCAAACCCGGTCAGTTATGACTCCTTTTATTATGATTTTTTTTTGGAGCCATAGAGATTTTATATTTGTAAAACTTTCCTCGAGCCGAGAAAAGCGATTTAAAAATGTGTGACGTCATCACAATGGAAAGTACTACTGCGCATACCTGGGAAGTAAACAAGGAAACTAGAAAACGTTTTGGGCGTATGCGCCAGGCGAGCAATTCTCACTGGAATGAATAGGCGCCATGTTGGGGTCCGGTATCCGGTTCTTATAATATACCCATGGTACAAGGTCTGGGTATGTTTTATTGGATTAAATCCAAAGTGGCAGAAACAAGAAAAAGACTTGTACATTTGTTTCGTCCTCCAGCAAATCGTGTGTATTCTTGCCCTGCTGTTAGTTAGTAGTCGGCTTTTTTATTTTCCTAACTGATGACTGTAGATGTAGACTGAATGGACCCAGTAGTAGAGGTGAAATGCTGCCCCCTATTTGTTTAGAACATGTGGCCGGATCTTACACATTGCATCTATTTAAGGGAGTTTCTCCCACTCATTCAAGGACGCTGATGTTGTCTGCCATTTCTGCTTAAGATCAATGACTCAGCTCTTAGCTGGAGGAGCTAAACTGGTGGCTATAAAGCTTAATGTGGTCATTAAAGCCGATACGCCGACGGTCGCTCATCAAAATGACCACATCAGATGGAGCTGGACTGCCGGTGTTGGGTAGTACACACTAGTGACTGACTGCCTCTGAGCTTCAGCGACAGAAGTACATACAGCACAAGATGTACAGCGTTTGACATACTGCATAGAAGATGTGAACAGACTGGGTAATTCCTCTCAAAAGAAGAAGGAAACAGGGAAACGTGATCACATGAATTGAAACTCTTTCTCTTATTGTTTCTAAATTTAGCACGATGATGTTTTTGCATGATTCTTGTAATTTTTGGGATTGTACCCGCATGGTTGAATGCACTTATTGTAGGCTGCTTTGGATAAAAGCATCAGATGAATAAATGTAATAAAGTAAAGTGCAAAGCACCAGAAAATAGTCTGTCCCAGTCCGGAGTTGGTATGAGGAACTGTGAAAGCTCTCTTATGCCTACCGTACCCTAGAATACTTTGAAAAGACTTTTAGAAGACTGAAGTCGGACACCCTCTCACATCTAAAGACAACGGGTCAGTTTTTAGTCACAGACTATAACATTTAGCAAAGACTGGGGATCTTGCAGGGTCACTATTTACAAGACTACAACTAGATTCCTTTAGAGATTGGTTGTTGTTGGCAATGTTCACGTCATTGAACTTAATGATAATATTAAACATGTTTGATTTTATTGGAACGTCAAGACGAGAAAAACGTTTTATGACCACCTTACACTAAACGATGGAGATCACGGGAGCGCACCGCAACTCTAGCAAAACTCTCGTGATTTTATTCCGACGTTGGAAATATGTCTTCGACAGTGAAATCGCTTGAACAGTCGTTTGGTGTAAGGTCGGCATTACTCTGTGATCTGGTGTCATTGTTCACTCTGAACTAAACAAAAAGCTTCCATACACTAGAAGACTTTTAAAAGACTGAAGTCTGACACCCTCTCACATCTAAAGACAACGTGTGTTAAGACACAGAGACTGTAAGATTCTGGCGAGCTTGCAGGGTCACTATTTAAGACTACAACTAGATTCCTTTAGAGATTATTTCCCATCATGCTCTCGGTGGAAATTTACAAGAAGAAAAACAGTTGAACAACGGAGCTGAAACAGAAGCATCTTCTGGCCACAGCTTTGGCCTCGTGTGTGCAATAGTTTGCTCTGAAACACGTGGACACAACCCTGGATGAGAGAACAGGGACAGCAAAGGTCTGTCCGTCCTACAAAAGGAACCGGAGGTGAGTTATGACAACTAGCTCAGTAATTCATAGTATTGTCTTGACTTGTCCCCGGAGTCCCCTCCATGTTTACTGTCTAATCTGTTTGCTGCTTCCTGTTTGGTTCTGGAGAGAGCCCACCTATTGGTTGCTGACCAGTATTCACGTCATTGAACTTTTGCATGAGCCAAGACTACAAACTTACAATCATATTAAACATGTTCAATTTTATCGGAACGTCAAGACGAGACAACAAGACGGCTCAGACTGAGTTTTATGACCACCTTACACAAGCGATCGAGATCACGGGAGCACGTCACTCCAGCAAAACTCAAACTCGACATTGGAAAACTGGAAATCGCTTGAAAAGTTATTTGGTGTAAGGCCGGCATAAAGTTGTAAAATATCTCGGTCTAAATTAAAACACAGAGATGACCGAAGGCTCACCCCGGGCTATTTTCCAAATCTTCTGACATTTTATGGACTTATTTTATGAATTGGTTAATGAGAAAATAATCAAGGGATTAAATGACAGTGAAAATACTCATTAGCTGCTGCACTAGTCCACACTGCTGCTCCGTACTGTACCTGTGTCTGGTGCATTTGAACCAGTTGAGGATGTCGGTGCAGCGGGTGTAGTAGACCTGATCAAATGGATGAGCGTAAGACTCCTGCACAGTCACTGCATAGCTGGAGGGAGAGAAAAATACAACCACAGGTTAACAGGGAACACATGCACAGTTCAATTACTGATCTTGAATAAATACTTTTCATTAATAAAATTAACAAGCAGCCTGCCGCACATCATATTCAAAGATTTTTCCAATTATCCTCAAGGCTTTGGTGAAATCTGAAAACTTAAAATGGCATTGTAAAACAAAAAACAAAAACCTTAAAACTAGTGGTGTAGTGGAGCAGGACACGATATTTCTAAAAGCTGAACATCATAGAGGTCAATAACGTTTCCTTTTAAAACTGATCATCAGGAAGTGAATTATTGATCCCAGGTTGGAGAGCGAGGACGCAACGTGTCCTTGTGGTGCAATTCTTTAAATGTAAAAAAAAATGTTTAAAGGTCATCGATTCTTTCGGAGCACTTTAAAAGCTTTATTTTATTTTCCTAAAAAAAACAGAAACTTTCAGGATCTTCAGAATCCTGCCAGAACTTAACTGTTGATTTCTATAATTCTCTGTTCTTGTTTGATTTGATTTTGTTTTCCTCAGAGGTAATATCCATTTCCACAATTCCCACTGAGAGATTATCGATCACGGCACATGCACTACGTGTTACTCTCATCAGAAATGACATTGTGCTTTTACTCAGCGTAGCACTGAGTGGCGAGACCACTCAAGCAGTCACATTACCATCGCTGTGGATTTACGGCCTCGGTATGTCCCCAGGAGTAAACCTTTTCCCTTTTGCTTCTGATTATTGGCTAACCCTCAGTCTTGATTTGTGGCGGGGGAGTCCATTAGTTCACTGCAGCGTTTTGAGAGCCGTTATATCACTTTGAATATTGGTGAGGAGACTGTGAATTGGGGGAAACTGACCTCTCCCAGTGGCTGCACACGTTGGGGTCATCCGGGTTGAGGGACGACGCCAGAGAGATCAAGCCGAACAGGTTGAGCCACAGCAGGGCTTGGGGGGAAACCCCACCGGCCCCCATTGTCCTCCTCCCTCCGTCCTTGGGGAAGCAGACAGAAGACAAAGATTTCACCTTTAAAAGCACATGGTGATGTGTGCATGAATCAGAAAAGAGATGCAAGGACGACTATTACCCTAAAATAAATGTTATAAATCACGATGCCATTTATGTACAATCTCCAAAAATAAAAAGGAAAAGAAAAACACGGACAGACTCTCAAAAACTCCCAAGATGTTGGACATGTGATCCTAGATGGGGACCCCCTGTCACATTTCAGATTTCTATGAGTTGTTATCAGTTCCACCAACTCCACTCACTCAAATAGCGAAGCTTGGTCAGTGGCCCTCTGCATCTGATACCGACACACCGAGGTTTGGGTCAAACAAACACAGGACCTTCACTCAGGGGAACGGCGTTCATGTCCCGCGTGAAACCAAAAGTTGAGTTATTTTTACTGACGATGTTACGTGACGCTACGTCACTGAGTCACGTTCGTAGCTTAGCTCAAGTTACGTGACAGACGTACCTATTTTAACCCAAACCATGATCTTTTTTCTAACCCTAACCACGTAGTTTTGTTGCCTAAACCTAACCGCGACCATTTCACAATGGCGACTGTCATAGTATAGAGCGCTAAAGTCCACTTAGGGAGGAGGTCAGGGTGGACGGTTGGGACAAACAGGACTTTCACTCAGGAGACCGCTGTTCGTGTCCCGTGTGAAACCAAGTCAACATGACTTATTGACCTTACTTTTGTTATGTAACTTATGTACTTAACCTCTTAAAAGCCACCTGCCCGTCAGCGGGTTAGGGGTAAATGATGACCAACAATATTTTGAATCATGGTAGGGTTAGGGTTAATTAAAAATAGGCGGGTTTTAAGAAGTTAATGCCGTGTACGTAAGTTACGTAACAAACATACTTATTTTAACCCAAACCACACTCTTTTCCTAAATCTAACCACGTAGTTTTGTTACCTGAACCTAACCAAGTAAACCTAAAAACTAAGTCAACCTACGTTGGAAGTTTATATTGAAATAACACAATGCATATAACGAGAAGAGAGAAACTGACACGTCTAAAACTGATGCTAAAGGGGCACCTAGAACATCATAGTTTGAAGCGTAGGACCGTTGGCCAAGCGTCGGTATTTAATGAATTGGGAGTGAGAATGTGTTGTTTGAGGCCCAAAGAGGTCAAATTATCCAATATTTCACAACAAATACAGCAAACACTAGAGTCCAAAAATTGGAGGAGCAAGACCCCTAGGTTGGGAACCACTGGACTAAACTAGCGGTATATTAAGTAGTTAAAACTAGCTCCACTTCAACAGTAAAATCTTATTTACACATTGATGCTTTAGTATTAACGATCTAATAATGTCACACATACTAATATACCAGTCACAGGAGACATTTTACTGCAAAAGGAGTACTTTTGATACTCTTTAAGTACAGGATCTGAGTACTTCTTTCACCCCATTTGGCTGCTGCTCGCTGTGTGAAGCCGTTATATGAAGCAGTAGGTGTGATGTTGAATCTCTGTCAGCTAAGAATCAAACAGCAGCAGGTGGTGGAGACGCTGTGGGAAACTTTAATTCAATCTTTCTACAGCCTTTAAGTGTTTACAGAGACAATAGAGTACTTTATATTTGGAGCCCATTAAATATGTGTTTATTAGTAAGGTCGGGTTTTAGAGCCAAATATATAAATACAGTATATATACAGTATATATATATAACGTGAGATCCCGCCTTCCTTGTTTTAACTGGTCTATCAGGTTGAGAATCAAAACCCAAATCTTATATATCGCTCAACACCTCAGTTCATTGTTCATTACTGAAGCATGAACACCATGTTCTTATTTCTCTATATTTAACTTAATTACATCTCATTTCATCACACAACCGCTATCCAATGAGACCTGAACTACTCGTACGCCACATAAAACTGGTTCTTTTGAGGAATGCTTCCTCTTTAAGCATCAACTCAGGGATGGACTTCACAAAGGACACAAAGAACAAAGTGATGTCTTTGATAACAAGGTGTGTTTTCTTTTTAATTTAAATTTATGACATCTCATTTATTTTTCTTAGAAACTTGAATAAGAGGGAATGTCCACCTCTCTCTTTGCAATGTCTTTCTTAACAAAAAGAATTAGCATGACTGTTCAACATATACGGTTAGTTAGGCCGGTGATTCTCAAAGTGGGGTCTGTGGCACTCTGCCAGATTCATTCATTTAAATTATCATGATATAATTTTTTCTACAAAAGGCTTCATAGTTCAACAAATATTTTACATTTTAAATGTACAGTACAATCAGCCCAGTCGCCAGGAAGAAATGTTGGCATTGGACGTTTCTGCAAAACAACATTGTTTTACGCAACGTTGTTTTACGCAACGTTGTTTTACGCAACGTTGTTTTACGCAACGTTGTTTTACGCAACGTTGTTTTACGCAACGTTGTTGCGCAATGTTGTTACGCTTGTTATGTAACGTTACTTAAGAAAGGCTAAGGGTTAAAGTTGTTTATTTTCAATAGTTATGTTGTTACGTTGTCATGTTACGTTGTCATGTTACATTGTCATGTTACATTGTCATGTTACATTGTTACATTATGTTGCGTCGCGTTGTTGCGTCGCGTTGTTGCGTCACGTTGTTGCGTCACGTTGTTGCGTTGTTATGTTGTTATGTTACATTATTACGTTACCTTTTGTTATGTTATGTTATGTTATCTTATGTTACATTGTTACGTTGCGTCACGTTGTTGCGTCACGTTGTTGCGTCACGTTGCGTCACGTTGTTGCGTTATTACGTTACGTTATGTTATGTTATGTTATGTTATGTTATGTTATGTTATCTTATCTTATGTTACATTGTGACGTTGCGTCTCGTTGTTGCGTCTCGTTGTTGCGTCTCGTTGTTACGTTGTGACGTTAAGTTGTGACGTTACGCTGTAACGTTACGCTGTGACGTTACGCTGTGACGTTACGCTGTGACGTTACGCTGTGACGTTACGCTGTGACGTTACGTTGTGACGTTACGTTATGTTACATTGTAACATAACGTAACTCTTGGAATCTGCACGTTTAATACATGTCTAATATCTTTTTAATACATTTCTCCTGTGCTACTAAGACTATATAGAAGTATAAAAAATAGGTTATATCAAATTATTCTAAGGGACATACATGAGGGGTCCCCAGTATTTGGTGAGGGCTCCTTGGCTGAGAAAAGATTGAGAACGTCTGAGTTAGGTAGCGGGTGTAAACCAGTATGGGGGGATAAAAATGTAATTACTGTAATTCACGAGGGTGGCACAGAGCGGACCGTTGACGATAAAAGCAAATCAATGTAATAAACTGTAATAAAATGGATACAAGCTGCCATTTTAAAACAACATCACAAGCTATGTCACTGTCAGTGGGCGATGTCATAACACAAAAAGTAACAGAGAAAGCAATGCAACCAGGGTGTAAATATGGAACAAAATATATCCTAAAATGTGAACGATCCGATTCACATGGCGATGAAACTTTTGCTTGGGGTGATCCACTGTTATTTTCTGTGGAGCAAAAAGAGGGGCGGCTGAATGCACCTCGGGAGAAAAGAACGCTGTAAACGTTGAAATCTCCGGTGCGTTATGCAAAATAAAATAGCAGGGCACGCATGCACTGCTGAGAATGCCAATCAGCAAACGCTTCTCTGCAAGCATCGACTCAATGTGGGGTTGACATAACCAATCTTGTTTCCACAGAAATCACTCACTGCTTTACATAAAGGTTAGATACAACAGTAAAGGCAGCAGCGGGGAAACATCTCTCTGTACTCAAGCTGTCAGTTTTTTCTCTCAAATGGGAAAAAAATCTTGATTTTTTAGCTCCATAGATGATATCATGTTTACGGCTCTGATGCAAGGGGAGAAGTTAAGGGAACGCAGATGGAAATGTCCGACAAAATTATAACCAAAACCTTTTTTTCCTCACATCAGTCTGAATTCCAAACAGCCCAATTGGACGAATATCTCCATTGAGGCTTCAAATGTTTGCACAATGAAATGTTTTCTGGGAGTTTTGTTGACGGCAGCCGTGGGCATGATGACAGTGACATAAGACTCGACAGCGCACCGATTCCTCCTCATGCCGCGATCGGGGCCATTTCAGAGGCGCAAACACTGACAGCTCTGGAAAATCATGGTGATGATGAATAAACCCCTGAGTGACAGAGGTGGTACGAGCCAAACACTCCCACCCACACTGTCCCGTAAAGGAATGACATGATGACGTTCATTTGTGGACAACTGCTGGAGTGTTCTCATTAGGTGTAATATGAGCGAGGGCCATGAGGAGACACTGAGGAGTCAGACAAGCTGGATGTTTTTTTGTTTTTCTTACAGGTGTCTGCTATGTGGACGACAGGCTGCAGACAGCTATAATTAAGGTGAAGCAGTGAATCAGCCTCTGCAAGATGAAGCGACGGCGAGTCAAGTTTGACGTGAACAACTGCATCGCTGACGTGTGACAAAGTGTGACGATGATAGTGATTACATAGTCAAGCGAGAGAGACAGACGCATGTGTGCTCAGTCACGTTTGGTCAGGAATAAAATCTAATGTATTATATTAATTTATGAAGACATTTTATAGATTTATTCATTTCAAATTACAAATGGTGTGTTTTTAAAATCCCCAAACAAATTCCAAAATAATAAAATGGAGAGGTCAAATGTCGGGTACTCATTGAAAAAAATGGATAAAAAGGAAGGCAATGCAGGCAATCCAAAATCTTAAAACAAGTGGCAAGAAGGAAGGAGATATTAATATTAGGGCTGTCAATCGATTAAAATAGTTAATCGCGATTAATCACAAATTAATCACACATTTTTTATCAGTTCAAAATGTACATTAAAGGGTGTTTTGTAAAAGTATTTAATCCTCTTATCAACATGGGAGTGGACAAATATGCTGCTTTATGCAAATGTATGTATATATTTCTTATTGTAAATCAATTAACAGCACAAAACAATGACAGATATTGTCCAGAAACCCTCACAGGTACTGCATTTAGCATAAAACAATATGCTCCAATCATAACATGGCAAACTGCAGCCCAACAGGCAACAACAGCTGTCAGTGTGTCAGTGTGCTGACTTGACTATGACTTGCCCCAAACTGCATGTGATTATCATAAAGTGGGCATGTCTGTAAAGGGGAGACTCGTGGGTACCCATAGAACCCATTTACATTCACACATCTGGAGGTCAGAGGTCAAGGGACCCCTTTGAAAATGGCCATGAAAGTTTTTCCAAAATGTAGAGTGAGTTTGGGCGCGTTATTTAATCTCCTTCTTGACATGTTTGGTACCGACGGATTCATCAGGATCTTCACTCTATCTTTAAATCTGAGCCCACTACAACCTAAAAATCACAAGTTGCGTTAATGCGTTAAAGAATTTAGTGCCGTTAAAGCGAATTTGCGTTATTATCACGTTAACTTTGACAGCCCTAATTAGTTTATTCATTTCATTTTGCAAACATAATGTCCAGAACTCAAGTAAGGAAAATACTATATGTTTAAACTCCCTAAATAATAAAATGGATGGAGAGATAACTGGTTGCTCTGTGTACTCAACCGTAGATCAATAACGGGTCGGGTGCTGTTGGAAAAATGGAGAAAAAACAGGCAATCCAAAATCCTAGAACAAAAGCAACAAGGAAGGAAATATTGGTATTAAAAAGCCATAATTGTAGTGGCTAAATGATTAATATAAACATAAATACATACAATTAATACAATAAAGGCTTTTTATATAAATATTTCCTTCCTCGTTGTTACTTGTTCTAAGATTTTGTGCCTGGATTGCCTTCCTGTTTAACGTAATAAAACTAATGTCCTAAGGAAGAAAGAAAAATACTTCTAAATGTTGTATACCCAAGGCTCAAAGCAAGGAGCATGTCCAGAGATAAATATTAAGATTGAATTTGAAGTAAGAGAACAATTAAAACCTGATGTAAGTCAGGAACCAAAAGTGTCACCTGGAGACACAAAATGCAGCTTTATTTTAGCTTTTATTTGCTTTTTTTTTAATCAGGCAGTCTCGTTGAGATTAAGATCTCTTTGACATCACAACACAATAAACAAGGAATTAAAAACAGTTACAAGATAATAAAACTTTAAAACCTCCAAGGGGAATGCAAGACTCTAGTTTGAGGGCAGTTCATTCCATTTAAAAGTACCTGAAACCAGTTCTGCCAACATTAGCTAGTATATGCAGTAGTAGCAGTAGTAGTAGTAGTATTAGTAGTAGCAGTAGTAGTACTAGTAGTAGTATTAGTAGTAGCAGTAGTAGTAGTAGTAGTAGTAGTAGTAGTAGTAGGAGTAGTAGGAGTAGCAGTAGTGGTAATAGTAGTAGTAGTAGGAGTAGCAGCAGCAGTAGTAGTAGTAGTATTAGTAGTAGCAGTAGTAGTAGTAGTAGTAGTATTAGTAGTAGCAGTAGTAGTAGTAGTAGTAGTAGTATTAGTAGTAGTACTAGTAGTAGCAGTAGTAGTAGTAGTAGTAGTATTAGTAGTAGCAGTAGTAGTAGTAGTAGTAGTAGTAGTATTAGTAGTAGTACTAGTAGTAGCAGTAGTAGCAGTAGTAGTAGTAGTAGTAGTATTAGTAGTAGCAGTAGTAGTAGTAGTAGTATTAGTAGTAGCAGTAGTAGTAGTAGTAGTAGTAGTATTAGTAGTAGTACTAGTAGTAGCAGTAGTAGTAGTAGTAGTAGTAGTAGTAGTAGTATTAGTAGCAGTAGTAGGAGTAGCAGTAGTATTAGTAGGAGTAGTAGTAGTAGTAGTAGTAGTAGTAGTAGTAGTAGTAGCAGTAGTAGTAGTAGGAGTAGCAGTAGTATTAGTAGTAGTACTAGTAGTAGCAGTAGTAGTAGTAGTAGCAGTAGTAGTAGTAGTAGTAGTATTAGTAGCAGTAGTAGTAGTAGGAGTAGCAGTAGTATTAGTAGGAGTAGTAGTAGTAGTAGTAGTAGTAGTAGTAGT